>NC_084980.1:30378077-30418077 GCF_963691925.1 Scomber scombrus
CCATCTTCTGCTTAGAAACATTGTAAAACATGTAATTAAGGTACCAGAGATTGACCTATACACATTTTGAATAGTCAAATATGTGTGTGATTATATTCAGTACCAAAATATGTTAAAAAAAATAATATTGTTTTTGGAAGTGTAACAACAAGCAAATGGCAGCTATTTGGTGGAAAGGCCCAAATACTGCTGACATCAGAGATCCTTCCATTGTTTCATCTTGTACATGAACAGAATGAGTCTCTAACTCATAATTTTAATAAAAGTTTAGAACCGATGAGGTCTGAATGAGTCTGTAGAGGCTGTAAAACATCACATTTAGACTCAATGAGGAAGGAAAAGCAAAGAAATAACCTTTACTACAAGTGTTGATGAAAGTCCTGCTGCTGTGTTTCTGATTCTCTACTTTAACCTTTGTGGCGTCTGTTTGACTGTTCCTTCCTTCCCTCCTTCCTTCTTCCTCTCTCCTTTCCTTCCTTCCTTCCTCCTTCTCTCTTTCTTTCCTTCCTCTCTCTTTCCTCCCTTCCTTCTTCCATCCCCTTTTCTTCCCTCCTTCCTTCCTTTCCTCCCTCCTTCTCTTTCTTCCTTCCCCTTCCTTCTTTCCTTACTTCCTCTTTTCCTTCTTTCGTCCCTCTCTCCTACCTTCCTTCTTTCCTCCCTCCTTTCCCTCCTTCCTTCCCTCCTTCCTTCTTCCTCTCTCCTTTCCTTCCTTCTTCCTTCTTCTTCCTCCCTTCCTTGACCCGGGAGGACGACAGGAGGGTTAATCTCATTTCAGTTGCTTTGTGTTTCATATCAATCCTTTAACTGAGAGGCGTCTTGTCCATTAACAGCGTTGGGATGCCGCCTTCCTGCAGTGTTGTTATTGTTGTGTGTGTATAAATGTCAGTTGTTGACTTGTGATGATTATAAGACTAATAATAATATTAATAATGATAGAAAATCAATCTGCAACTATTCTGATAATTAATCATTAATGTGATTCCAGATATTTAAACTTTTATTTTTTCTAAATATTTTTAAGAGAAAGTTAAAAACGTATATCTTTATTTATCTTTTAATTAGCTCTTCTTTAATAGTTGCATTTTACTTGATTTTATGTCGTTTTTATTCTATTTAATGGCTCCTTTAACTGTGTAACTATTTATATTTAGCTAGTTTAACACTTTGAGCTGCATGTCTTGTATGAAAGGTGCAAATAAAGTTTTTCTTGATCTCACATTATAATTAATAAATCATTTTGGGTCTTTTTATTTATTGGAAAAAACAAGAATTATAAGCCACAATAATAATAATAATAATAATAATAATAATAATAATAATAATAACTGACTAAAGCTGAATATTTCTCTGAATGAGCTCAGATGTCACAAAATAAAGAGAACATGTTTTAATGCTTCATTGATGATACAGACTCTTCACACATTCATATTTAATCATAAAATAAACATATTATATAATTGGAGCTGATATTCTACTAATCAATAAACACATTAACATCAGCATCACTTCCTTCAGTGTTCAGACTGAAGAACAAAAAAAAAAACAACCCCAAAAACACCTTTAACTCTTCACTCAGAGACCCAGCGGACGGGAGGAAAGAGCCTCGATCTGAAGCCTCCTGTTGTCCTCAAGTCAAGGAAGGAAGGATGGGAGGAAGGGAGGAAGGAAGGAAAGGAGGGAGGAGGGGAGGAAGGAAGGAAGGAAGGATGGGAGGAAGGGAGGAAGGAAGGAAAGGAGGGAGGAGGGGAGGAAGGAAGGAAGGAAGGGAGGAAGGAGGGAAGGAAAGAAGGAAGGAGGGAGGGAAGGAAGGGAGGAGGAAAGAAAGAGAAGGGAGGGAGGAAGAGGGAAGGAAAGGAGGAAGGAAGGGAGGAAGAAGGAAGGAAAGGAGGGGAGGAAGAAGGAAGGAAGGGAGGAAGAAGGAAGGAAAGGGGGAAGGAAGGGAGGAAGAAGGAAGGAAAGGAGGGAGGGAGGAGGGGAGGAAGAAGGAAGGAAGAAGGAAGGAAATGAAGGAGGGAGGAAGTAAGGAAGGAGGGAAGGAAGGGAGGAGGAAAGAAAGAGAGAAGAAGGGAGGGAGGAAGAGGGAAGGAAAAGAGGGGAGGAAGAAAGAAGGAAATGAGGGAGGAAGGAGGGAAGGAAAGAAGGAAGGAAGGAAGGGAGGAGGAAAGAAAGAGAAGGGAGGGAGGAAGAGGGAAGGAAAGGAGGAAGGAAGGGAGGAAGAAGGAAGGAAAGGAGGGAGGGAGGAAGGAGGGAAGGAAATTAAATCACATTTTACATTAAGATTCCTCTGATGTTGGTTTAAGTGTTTTATTTCTCTTTTAAAACCTGCTTATAGAATTTTCTTTTGCAGGAAACTTTCACTGAATTCATTAATTAGATGCTTTTTAACAACAGGATCACTGATACACATTTTAATCATTTATTATAATCTGCAATGCTAAAAAAACAAGAAGAAGAAGAAGAAGAGGAGCTGCTGGTGTTAATGACGTATTTATTATAATCACTTTTAAACAGTTACACTGGTAGAGAAATAACTTAAACCAGCTGTGTAGAAAATATAGTAGCGTAGCAGCTTCAGCCTTTAATATCCTAATAAACTGATGATGATGATGATGATGATGATGATGATTACAGCTTCACGTAAACCTTCTACAGATCCTCACATGATGACTGATGAAGAGTAACACAAACAAAGGGAAACTTCATCAGCACCAGAGGAACCTTTTTAATTTAAACTCAAAAAAAGGGATTTCCAAACATCTCGACACTCAGATTCAGTTTCTGGAGCCTGTAAAAAAAACACGAGAAGGACCGGAAGGATTTTATCTTTCTTTCTTTCTTTCTTTCCGTCGTTCGTTGCAGAAGTGGAACTGAAGGAATGATGACAGACGAGAAGGAAGGAGGAAGAGGAAGAGGAGGAAGGACGGATGACTTCTTACTTCCTCGCCAGCGACAAACTGTAAAAAGAAACAAAAGATTTATAATTATAATGAGTCTGAAGCTTCTCGGTGGGGGTTAGCCTAGCTTAGCATAAACAATGGAAGCGGATGGAAACTGCTAGCATCGCTCCTTTAAACAGACGACTCTGATTAACATGATGAATCCAGTTAGTTATTCATCTTTCTTTCCTTCCTCATCTTTCTTTCTTTCTTTCCTCATCTTTCTTTCTTTCTTTCCTCATCTTTCTTTCTTTCTTTCCTTCCTCATCTTTCTTTCTTTCTTTCCTTCCTCATCTTTCTTTCTTTCTTTACTCATCTTTCTTTCTTTCTTCACTCATCTTTCTTTCTTTCTTTCCTCATCTTTCTTTCTTTCTTTCTTTCCTTCCTCATCATTATTTCTTTCTTTCTTTCTCGTTCTTTTTCTTTCCTCATCTTTCTTTCTTTCCTCATCTTTCTTTCTTTCTTTCCTCATCCTTCTTTCTTTCTTTCCTCAACTTTCTCATTCTTTCTTTCCTCATATTAGTTTTCTTTCCTCATCTTTCTCATTCTTTCTTTCCTCATCTTCCTTTCTTTCTTTACTCATCTTTCTTTCTTTCCTTCCTCGTCTTTCTTTCTTTCTTTACTCATCTTTCTTTACTCATCTTTCTTTCTTTCTTCACTCATCTTTCTTTCTTTCCTATCTTTCTTTCCTCATCCTTATTTCTTTCTTTCTTTCCTCATCCTTCTTTCTTTCTTTCCTCATATTAGTTTTCTTTCCTCATCTTTCTCTCTTTTCATCATTTTACCAGTTGTAATGTTTTGCTGCTTCAGATAATATTTAACATGTAACAGTCGTCTTCTTGTTTAGCAGAGAAACTGTTGGTTAGTATTTATTTATCAGACTGAATGAAAGTCAGTAAGTTCTAGTTTATAATCAGCAGCTTCTGATCCGCTGCTGTGTTTACTGTTGACTTACTTGTAGTTGTCGCGTTCCTGCAGGTTGAGCACCAGGCTCTCAGCGTTCAGGTAGACCTTATTCTGGGATTGCGACATCTACAGGACACAGAGAGAGAAACAGACACACAGACACACACACAGAGACACACACAGACACACACACACACACACACACACAGAGACACACACACACACACACACACAGACACACACACACACACAGAGACAGAGTGAGCACAGAGGAAACACAGGTGGAAAGTTGCTCGGCCTGCAGAGCTACAATGGGATCGTTGTCAAGAGCTTCAACACTGAGCTGATTCACAGCCGCTGAGGCCCCGTCACACACACACACACACACACACACACACACACACACACACACACACACACACACACACACTGGTCCGCATGACGCGACTCTGATGTGAACACAGAGCGTTACAGTCGGCTGTGAGGTCACACAGCGAGGTGAGGTCAGTTAGAGAAGGTGCTCAGAGGTCCAGACTGTCCTCGTGTTAGAGTCTCTGCACCAGCACAGCTCTCTTGCTCAGCTGGCTACAGGTTGCTTGATAAAGTGGAGGAGTACAACTCATCAAGTATCATTCGTACACTTTGGACATTTAATGGCGTTGTGGCTCATAAACAAAGCATTTAACTAGAAAACATGATTCTGATAGAATACTGTAGCTATAAACAGGCAAGGTTGGAAACTGAAGTACTCTTTTTTATTTTAGTTTATAAAATGTATTTTTGGTTTAGTTTTAGTCTATGGTCGCGCTGTCTTCCTTTCATTCTATTTGTTGTATGTGTACTGGGGCTGTGTGATTGCCTCTAAATTTCAAATCGTAGATCGTCATTGCTCTAGATTGCCAATACACGATTAAATCGGCAAGAGGGGGGGGGGGGGGGGGGCACGTGTCCTTAGCAACGTTTTTAGTTTTTTGTTATAATGACGTTATTTTTAATGTTTTGCATCACAAGCAAAAGTGAGCGACAGCCGGAGACGTGTTGCTTTAACCTGCAAAGGCGGCAGTGCTGCAACACTGTAGGAATTTATGTTGTGTGAATATTTCAATAGTTACACATTAAAACTATATTTATTTGGATTTACTCTCTATTGAACGACCCCGAAGCAGACGGGCTGCGTGGGTTCAGAGAGAGAGTTCAAAGAGATGCACAGGGCTGGCTGACAGTGTACCTGCGCTGAGAGAAGAGAAGAAAGTAGATAGTAGGTCTAATGTGTACTTGCTTCATTTTTCTGATGGATATGTTTGTATGTTTAACCCTCCTGTTGTCCTCGAGTCAAGGGAGGAAGAAGGAAGGAAAGGAGGAAGAAGGAAGGAAGGAAGGAAAGGAGGAAAGGAAGGGAGGAAGGAAGGGAGGAATAAGGAAGGGAGGATGGAAGGGAGGAAAGGAGGGAGGAAGGAAGAAAGGGAGGAAGAAGGAAGGAAAGGAGGAAGAAAGAAGGAAGGGAGGAATAAGGAAGGAAAGGAGGGAGGAAGGAAGAAAGGGAGGAAGGAAGGATGAAAGGGAGGAAGGATGGATGGAAGGTAGGAAGGGAGGAAGGAAGGGAGGAAGATGGAAGGAAAGGAGGGAGGAAGGAAGGAAGGAAGAAGGAAGGAAAGGAGGAAAGGAAGGAAGGAAAGGAGGAAAGGAAGGGAGGAAGGAAGGGAGGAATAAGGAAGGGAGGATGGAAGGGAGGAAAGGAGGGAGGAAGGAAGAAAGGGAGGAAGGATGGAAGGGAGGAAGGATGGGAGGAAGAAGGAAGGAAAGGAGGAAGAAAGAAGGAAGGGAGGAATAAGGAAGGAAAGGAGGGAGGAAGGAAGAAAGGGAGGAAGGAAGGATGGAAGGGAGGAAGGATGGATGGAAGGGAGGAAGGGAGGAAGGAAGGGAGGAAGATGGAAGGAAAGGAGGGAGGAAGGAAGGGAGGAAGAAGGAAGGAAAGGAGGAAAGAAGGAAGGAATGAAGGTAGGAGGGAAGGATGAAAGAAGGAATGAGGGAGGGAGGAACAGTCAAGACAGACGGGGTCAATTTGACCCGGCAGGACGACACAAAGGTTAAAAGATAAACCTGATAAACCAACAAACTGTTAATCATAAAAAAAGAGAAAGGTGCTCAGAGGCTCATTTGACTCGACACAGCGGTCCAAACGCTGGCGTCACTGCTCAGAGTTCAACATGACACCAAACTGGTTTTTATACCATGAAGAAACGAAGAAGAAGAATGACGAGAACCAGTCAGGACAAAAAGACTGATCATTAGTGTCGCGTTTCACACACTGATCTGCTGCTGTGAGACCTGCAGACACTCAAACAGAAGAATGTGTCCACTGAGGTTATTTGTGGAGCGATCAGATGATGAAGATCACAGGGAGGGAAATTTAATTTAAGGAGTCTCTTTAACGCTGTTGGATCATTTTAAGTGGAGGACAAACCGGCTTCTTAGAGATAAATGTGATGTTTTCTGCAACATTTAGGAAGAAATATGATGAAATTTAAACTGATTTCAGGTCCTTATTTGTTGTATTTCTTTAGCTAATTAAATAAATCAGAGTTTGCTGAGCAGGATTATTACTTTAGTTCCTGATTATTAGTTTGGATCAGAATAAAAAGGGAGTTTGGTGCATCTATACCTTCCTGTTGTCCTCGAGTTAAGGAAGGAAGGGAGGAAGGGAGGAAGGAAAGGAGGGAGGGAGGAAGGAAGAAGGAAGGAAAGGAGGGAAGGGACGAAAGGAAAGAATGAAGGAATGAGGAAGAAGGAAGGAAAGGAGGGAGAAAGGAAAAGAGGAAGGGAGGAGGAAGGAAAGGAGGGAAGGAAGGAAAGGAAGGAGGAAAGGAAAGAAGGACGGTAGGAGGGAGGGAGGAAAGAAGTAAGGGAGGAAGGAAAGGAAGGACGGACGGAAGGAAGAAAGAAGGAAGGAAGGAAGGAAAGAGGGAGGGAGGGAGAAAGGAAAAGAGGAAGGGTGGAAGGAAGGAAAGTAGGAAGGAAGAACGGTAGGGGGGAGGAAGGAAAGAGAGAAGGAGGGAGGGAGGAAGGACAGACGGAAGGAAGGAACGGAGGGAGGGAGGAAGGAAGAAGGAAGGAAAGGAGGGAAGGAAAGAAGGGAGGAAAGAAGGAACAGTCAAAAACAGACGGGGTGAATTTAACCCGGGAGGACGACATGAAAGTTAAAACATTAAAAGCAACAGAGAGAGAATCAGCAGATGAATGCTGGAGGTTAGTTTCTGTTTCCTGCTCTTCTGGCGCCATCTAGTGGCCAGAATCACACACAGCAGCTCGTCCACTCAGTCAGTTTATGTTCTTCTCTTCTTTTCCTTTACTTCTCTGTTGCTGCATTATATTTTTTTTAAACATCATTTTTAAACAGCATAGATGTGATTTAGCTTTGTGCTTTGTGTTAATGTGGAAACAATATAATAATATTTAAGGTCTTTTTTTGTACTTTCACACCAAACGTGAAAATTACACAGCGAATAAAAAGGTTTAATTTTTTTTCGTAACAACGTTGATTTTTCTGAAAACATCAACCAATCACGAAGCGGAATATCCTGCTCTATGTGTTAATGAGTCTACATTGATTGATCAGCTCTCAGTCTGTGAGCTCGGCTGTTTCACTGCAGTCGGTTCAACAGCGAACCAGCTGAGAACCAACGTGCTTTTCCACGGCTCGGTTGTTAGGGAGCCACGTCATTACGTCACCGTATACGTCAGTTACGTCGCTGCTTTCCCGTAAAGACTCTCGCCAACTTCGAAGCAACAACAACGATGGCAGACTACGCGTTTGTACAGCTGTTGCTCCGGGCTCGCATCCAAACACGGCAGATACAACGTGTTTGTGCTGCTCGACAGGACTGAGATGGTTACGTTAGCCTTTGTTGTAAGCTTCCTTCCATCTTTCCTTCTCATCCATCTTCCCTTCCTTCCTTCTTTCCTTCCTTCCTTCCATCTTTCCTTTCATCCTTCCTTCTCTTCCATCTTTCCCTCCTTCCTTCCTTCCTTACTTCCATCTTTCTTTCCTTCCATCTTTCATCTGTCTTTCTGTTCCATCTTTCTTCCCATCCTTCCTTCCTTCCATCTTTCCTTCCTTCCTTCTCTTCCATCTTTCCTTCCTTCCTTCCTTCCATCTTTCCTTCCTTCCTTCCTTCCTTCCTTCCTTCCTTCCTTCCTTCCTTCCATCTTTCCTTCCTTCCTTCTCTTCCATCTTTCCTTCCTTCCTTCCTTCCATCTTTCCTTCCTTACTTCCTTCCTTCTCTTCCATCTTTCCTTCCTTCCTTCCTTCCTATCTTTCGTCCTTCTCTTCCTTCCTTCCTTCCTTCCTATCTTTCATCCTTCCTTCCTTCATTCCTCCTTTCCTTCCTTCTTCCCTCCCTCCCTCCTTGTGATTCCCACCTCTTTGCTTTAGATGAGCACAGCTAATTCACAACGCAAATGTGTCTGAATTTCACCATCAGTCAAATGTTAATTATATGATAATTCACTCCTTATGTATTCACCACTATGCGGTTTGTTGTGGTTGGTCTCAATAACGCCCGCCCCCCCCCTCTAATGTAAGCGGTTCGTTCCTCTAGTCCAACAAAGAACTGAGCCACTAGAGGCTCCACGATACGATATTATTGTGATTTTAAAATATATTGCGATATGCTGCGATATATATTGCAATTCATTACCTTTCTTCATCTATAAATTATGTCCACAAAGGAAAAAAACCTTAAATTTTCATTTGCTATTCCTATAATCAAAGATCAATACTTGGCGTCCGTGTATCGGTACAATATCGCGATACTATGTTGTATCGAATATCTTAATATCATGATATAGAATAAATGTCTTTTTATGCTTTTAAAGGCTGCATTACAGTAAAAATGCTTAACAGACTGTTCTATGATCTGCCTTTATCCACTTAGTCATTATATTCACATTACTGATGATTATTGATCAAAAAGCACCGACCGACAGTCATCGATACAATATTGTCCAAATATCGATATCGAGGTGTTTGGTCAAATATATCGTGATGTTTGATTCTGTCCGTATCGCCCAGCTCTAAAGCAGAGTTGGGTGAATGATCGGAGATTATTGTTGAGCTGTTAGCTAACCCGAACCCAAACAGTAACAAACAGTAAAACACAGTAATCAATAGAAAGAGAAGTTCGTACCGTCTTGGCGATGTTCTGCGCTGCCCGAATCTTCCTCAGCTTCAGGTAACCCGGGTTCTTCGTCACGGCTTCACCCAGCTGTTTCACACACACACACACACACACACACACACACACACACACACACACACACACACACACACACACACACACACACACACACACACACACACACACACACACACACACACACACACACACACACACACACACACACACACACACACACAGAGAGAGAGAGAGAGACACACACACACACACACACACAGAGACAGAGAGAGACACACACACACACACACACACACACACAGAGAGAGAGACACACACACACACACACACACACACAGAGAGAGACACACACACACACACACACACACACACACACACACACACACACACACACACACACACACACACACACACACACACACACACACACACACACACACACACACACACACACACACACACACACACACACAGTCTCAGTTAGAGGAATAATTACAGCAGGTTTCTGTTTCCCGCCACATTGAGTCTGGACCTGATCAGTGAATCTACCTTTGAACTTCAAACCCTCAGGTGGGTTTTTTTAAAGTGTTCCTCCTCGTAATCTACAGACTGTAACGTTGATAGAAACTTCATATTAGCTTCAGATCAACTTTTAAATCCATCTATGAGTTTCTATTGAGCTTCATCAGTGTGAGGTTAATCATATCAATGATATCTGACACATTTACAGTGTTTTTAGCATCAGATTCCCTCTTAGTGTTTCCTGTTGAGCTGTGGTGTAACCATAGTAACACAAAAGAGGGACAGAGTCTTTCTTTCTTTCTTTATATCTTTTCTTTCTATCTTTCTTTCTTTTTCTTTTTTCTATCTTTCTTTCTTTCTTCCCCTTCTTTCTATCTTTCTTTCTTTATATCTCTTCTTTCTTTCTTTCTTTGTCTTCTTTCTTTCTTTTTTTCTCCTTTCTTTTTCTATCTTTCTTTCTTTCTGTATTTTCCTCGTTTTTTTACTCCCTCTTCTTTTCTATAAATGTTAACACAGAAGGAGGGACTGTGGGACTTTAGCACTAAAAAAAGACAAAATAATAGTAAACTATGCCTCAAAATGTCTTTCTTCCTGCACAGAGGGAATAATAATAATAATAATAATATTTATGTATTTATAATAATAATAATATGTATGTATTTATAATAATAATAATAATATGTATGTATTTATAATAATAATAATAATATTTATGTATTTATAATAATAATAATAATATGTATGTATTTATAATAATAATAATAATATGTATGTATTTTTATAATAATAATAATAATATTGATGTATTTATAATAATAATAATAATAATAATATGTATGTATTTATAATAATAATAATAATATGTATGTATTTATAATAATAATAATAATATGTATGTATTTATAATAATATAATAATAATAATATTGATGTATTTATAATAATAATAATAATATTTATGTATTTATAATAATAATAATATTTATTATGTATTTATAATAATAATAATAATAATATTTATTTATGTATTAATAATAAATAATAAACGGACCATCTTGGCGGCTTCAGCTTCTCCTTCAGCCTGGATGATCTTCTGTCTCTGGTCCTGTTTCGCCTTCTCAACGTAAGAACTGAGCTCGCTGCGCCTCCTGCTGGGCTGCAGAGGAACAGACACACACCAGTCAAACCAGTCACCAACCAGTCTAAACACCAGTCACCAACCAGTCTAAACACCAGTCTACACACATCTGTGGGGATCAAACAGCGACCGCGTGGACCAAACCCGGTCCTGCTGCAGTAACATGTTTGGTCTTTTACAGATTTATACATTAACAGTGGTGATAATCGATTCATCGCTGGAGTCACTTTAAAAGCTAATTAATCTCTCTCTCCTTTAAAAAATAAAAAATAATCAAATAAAATAAAAAAATGCATCTTTATGATTATAAATGCCTCAATATAAGAAGGCAGATTTTAAAAAATTATAAAAAAAGGTTATTTTTTTCTCATTTAGAGTTTATTTTTCACTTTTTAAAAAAAGGATGGTTTTTTTTTCTATATCTATAAAAGAGATTTCAGGAAGTTTTAAAGACATTTAACATATTTTTAAGCTATCAGGATAAAATCAATTAATAAGTTGCAGTAAACACAGACATATATAATTAATAAAAAACTAAATTTGTAAAAAGGCAGAAACAATCCTCCCAATGCAGGTAGAGGCTGTATCACAGTACACTCTACCTGCATTGGGAGGAACTGAAGTAAAGCAGCAGATTCACTTTTTATTCTCTCCTGCTGACTAAACATTAAAGCAGCTGCTGCCATCCCATAATGAGTCCATCCCATAATGAGTCCATCCCATAATGAGTCCATCCCATAATGATTCCATCCCATAATGAGTCCATCCCATGAGTCCATCCCATAATGAGTCCATCCCATAATGAGTCCATCCCATAATAACACACTGAGACGTTAAATAAGAGGCTGCAGGAAGTGAATGATTGTTTATGTTATAATTATCCACATCTATACTTTTCACAGCGAGTTTAAAAACATTTCTGTTCGTTTCAGGACAGAAAACATCGTTATATAGTTCTATCTTTCCTTCCTTCCTTCCATCCTTCCATCTTTCCTTCCATCCATCCTTCCATCTTTCCTTCCTTCCTTCCTTCCTTCCTTCCTTCCATCTTTCCTTCCTTCCTTCCTTTCCTTCCTTCCGTCCATCTTTCATCTGTCCTTCTGTTCCATCTTTCCTTCCTTCCTTCCATCCTTCCTTTCCTTGAATCTTCCCTTCCCTCCCTCCCTGTGATTCCCACCTCTTTGCTTTAGATGAGTTTAAACTTGATTTCTTTGATCTCAGCTAACTCACATTATAAATAATGAGATAACGAAAATCCAAACTAATTAACCTGAGACAGATTTATCTCTTATTAAAACCCTCGATGTCCCGCTGTAGTGACTCTTTCTATAACGCTAGATGCTGTAGTGACTCTTTCTATAACACTAGATGCTGTAGTGACTCTTTCTATAACACTAGATGCTGTAGTGACTCTTTCTATAACACTAGATGCTGTAGAGACTCTTTCTATAACGCTAGATGCTGTAGTGACTCTTTCTATAAAGATGCTGTAGTGACTCTTTCTATAACACTCAATGCTGTAGTGACTCTTTCTATAACGCTAGATGCTGTAGTGACTCTTTCTATAACACTAGATGCTGTAGTGACTCTTTCTATAAAGATGCTGTAGTGACTCTTTCTATAACATTTGATGCTGTAGTGACTCTTTCTATAACACTAGATGCTGTAGTGATTCTTTCTATAACGCTAGATGCTGTAGTGACTCTTTCTATAACACTAGATGCTGTAGTGACTCTTTCTATAACACTAGATGCTGTAGTGACTCTTTCTATAAGACTAGAGGCTGTAGTGACTCTTTCTATAACGCTAGATGCTGTAGTGACTCTTTCTATAACACTAGATGCTGTAGTGACTCTTTCTATAACACTAGATGCTGTAGTGACTCTTTCTATAAAGATGTTGTAGTGACTCTTTCTATAACACTAGATGCTGTAGTGACTCTTTCTATAACACTCGATGCTGTAGTGACTCTTTCTATAACGCTAGATGCTGTAGTGACTCTTTCTATAACACTAGATGCTGTAGTGACTCTTTCTATAACACTAGATGCTGTAGTGACTCTTTCTATAAAGATGTAGTGACTCTTTCTATAACACTAGATGCTGTAGTGACTCTTTCTATAACACTAGATGCTGTAGTGACTCTTTCTATAACGCTAGATGCTGTAGTGACTCTTTCTATAAAGATGCTGTAGTGACTCTTTCTATAAAGATGCTGTAGTGACTCTTTCTATAACACTCGATGCTGTAGTGACTCTTTCTATAACACTAGATGCTGTAGTGACTCTTTCTATAACACTAGATGCTGTAGTGACTCTTTCTATAACACTCGATGCTGTAGTGACTCTTTCTATAACACTCGATGCTGTAGTGACTCTTTCTATAACACTAGATGCTGTAGTGACTCTTTCTATAACACTAGATGCTGTAGTGACTCTTTCTATAACACTCGATGCTGTAGTGACTCTTTCTATAACACTAGATGCTGTAGTGACTCTTTCTATAACGATGCTGTAGTGACTCTTTCTATAACGCTAGATGCTGTAGTGACTCTTTCTATAACGCTAGATGCTGTAGTGACTCTTTCTATAAAGATGCTGTAGTGACTCTTTCTATAACGCTCGATGCTGTAGTGACTCTTTCTATAACACTAGATGCTGTAGTGACTCTTTCTATAACACTAGATGCTGTAGTGACTCTTTCTATAAAGATGCTGTAGTGACTCTTTCTATAACACTAGATGATGTAGTGACTCTTTCTATAACGCTAGATGCTGTAGTGACTCTTTCTATAAAGATGCTGTAGTGACTCTTTCTATAACACTAGATGCTGTAGTGACTCTTTCTATAACACTAGATGCTGTAGTGACTCTTTCTATAACGATGCTGTAGTGACTCTTTCTATAACGATGCTGTAGTGACTCTTTCTATAACACTAGATGCTGTAGTGACTCTTTCTATAACACTAGATGCTGTAGTGACTCTTTCTATAACACTTGATGCTGTAGTGACTCTTTCTATAACACTCGATGCTGTAGTGACTCTTTCTATAACACTCGATGCTGTAGTGACTCTTTCTATAACACTAGATGCTGTAGTGACTCTTTCTATAACACTTGATGCTGTAGTGACTCTTTCTATAACACTAGATGCTGTAGTGACTCTTTCTATAACACTAGATGCTGTAGTGACTCTTTCTATAACACTAGATGCTGTAGTGACTCTTTCTATAAAGATGCTGTAGTGACTCTTTCTATAACACTAGATGCTGTAGTGACTCTTTCTATAACACTAGATGCTGTAGTGACTCTTTCTATAAAGATGCTGTAGTGACTCTTTCTATAACGCTAGATGCTGTAGTGACTCTTTCTATAACACTAGATGCTGTAGTGACTCTTTCTATAACACTAGATGCTGTAGTGACTCTTTCTATAACACTAGATGCTGTAGTGACTCTTTCTATAACACTAGATGCTGTAGAGACTCTTTCTATAACGCTAGATGCTGTAGTGACTCTTTCTATAAAGATGCTGTAGTGACTCTTTCTATAACACTAGATGCTGTAGTGACTCTTTC
Organism: Scomber scombrus; assembly: GCF_963691925.1. NCBI lineage: Eukaryota > Metazoa > Chordata > Actinopteri > Scombriformes > Scombridae > Scomber > Scomber scombrus. Next base: position 30,392,348 of record NC_084980.1, read on the forward strand.
TATAAAGATGCTGTAGTGACTCTTTCTATAACACTAGATGCTGTAGTGACTCTTTCTATAAAGATGCTGTAGTGACTCTTTCTATAACACTTGATGCTGTAGTGACTCTTTCTATAACACTAGATGCTGTAGTGATTCTTTCTATAACGCTAGATGCTGTAGTGACTCTTTCTATAACACTCAATGCTGTAGTGACTCTTTCTATAACGCTAGATGCTGTAGTGACTCTTTCTATAAAGATGCTGTAGTGACTCTTTCTATAACACTAGATGCTGTAGTGACTCTTTCTATAACGCTAGATGCTGTAGTGACTCTTTCTATAACACTCAATGCTGTAGTGACTCTTTCTATAACGCTAGATGCTGTAGTGACTCTTTCTATAAAGATGCTGTAGTGACTCTTTCTATAACACTTGATGCTGTAGTGACTCTTTCTATAACACTAGATGCTGTAGTGATTCTTTCTATAACGCTAGATGCTGTAGTGACTCTTTCTATAACACTAGATGCTGTAGTGACTCTTTCTATAACACTAGATGCTGTAGTGACTCTTTCTATAACGCTAGATGCTGTAGTGACTCTTTCTATAACACTAGATGCTGTAGTGACTCTTTCTATAAGACTAGAGGCTGTAGTGACTCTTTCTATAACGCTAGATGCTGTAGTGACTCTTTCTATAACACTAGATGCTGTAGTGACTCTTTCTATAACACTAGATGCTGTAGTGACTCTTTCTATAAAGATGTTGTAGTGACTCTTTCTATAACACTAGATGCTGTAGTGACTCTTTCTATAACACTAGATGCTGTAGTGACTCTTTCTATAACGCTAGATGCTGTAGTGACTCTTTCTATAACACTAGATGCTGTAGTGACTCTTTCTATAACACTAGATGCTGTAGTGACTCTTTCTATAAAGATGTAGTGACTCTTTCTATAACACTAGATGCTGTAGTGACTCTTTCTATAACACTCGATGCTGTAGTGACTCTTTCTATAACACTAGATGCTGTAGTGACTCTTTCTATAACACTAGATGCTGTAGTGACTGTTTCTATAACACTCAATGCTGTAGTGACTCTTTCTATAACATTCGATGCTGTAGTGACTCTTTCTATAACATTCGATGCTGTAGTGACTTTCTATAAAGATGCTGTAGTGACTCTTTCTATAACACTAGATGCTGTAGTGACTCTTTCTATAACACTAGATGCTGTAGTGACTCTTTCTATAACGCTAGATGCTGTAGTGACTCTTTCTATAAAGATGCTGTAGTGACTCTTTCTATAAAGATGCTGTAGTGACTCTTTCTATAACACTAGATGCTGTAGTGACTCTTTCTATAACACTAGATGCTGTAGTGACTCTTTCTATAACGCTAGATGCTGTAGTGACTCTTTCTATAACACTAGATGCTGTAGTGACTCTTTCTATAACACTTGATGCTGTAGTGACCCTTTCTATAACACTAGATGCTGTAGTGACTCTTTCTATAACACTAGATGCTGTAGTGACTCTTTCTATAACGCTCGATGCTGTAGTGTCTCTTTCTATAACACTAGATGCTGTAGTGTCTCTTTCTATAACGCTAGATGCTGTAGTGACTCTTTCTATAACACTAGATGCTGTAGTGACTCTTTCTATAACGCTAGATGCTGTAGTGACTCTTTCTATAACACTAGATGCTGTAGTGACTCTTTCTATAACACTAGATGCTGTAGTGACTCTTTCTATAACGCTAGATGCTGTAGTGACTCTTTCTATAACACTAGATGCTGTAGTGACTCTTTCTATAACACTAGATGCTGTAGTGACTCTTTCTATAACACTAGATGCTGTAGTGACTCTTTCTATAACACTCGATGCTGTAGTGACTCTTTCTATAAAGATGCTGTAGTGACTCTTTCTATAACACTCGATGCTGTAGTGACTCTTTCTATAAAGATGCTGTAGTGACTCTTTCTATAACACTCGATGCTGTAGTGACTCTTTCTATAAAGATGCTGTAGTGACTCTTTCTATAAAGATGCTGTAGTGACTCTTTCTATAACGCTCGATGCTGTAGTGACTCTTTCTATAACACTAAATGCTGTAGTGACTCTTTCTATAACACTAAATGCTGTAGTGACTCTTTCTATAACACTCGATGCTGTAGTGACTCTTTCTATAAAGATGCTGTAGTGACTCTTTCTATAAAGATGCTGTAGTGACTCTTTCTATAACGCTCGATGCTGTAGTGACTCTTTCTATAACACTAAATGCTGTAGTGACTCTTTCTATAACACTAAATGCTGTAGTGACTCTTTCTATAACACTAAATGCTGTAGTGACTCTTTCTATAACACTAAATGCTGTAGTGACTCTTTCTATAAAGATGCTGTAGTGACTCTTTCTATAACGCTAGATGCTGTAGTGACTCTTTCTATAACACTAGATGCTGTAGTGACTCTTTCTATAACACTAGATGCTGTAGAGACTCTTTCTATAACGCTAGATGCTGTAGTGACTCTTTCTATAAAGATGCTGTAGTGACTCTTTCTATAACACTCAATGCTGTAGTGACTCTTTCTATAACGCTAGATGCTGTAGTGACTCTTTCTATAACACTAGATGCTGTAGTGACTCTTTCTATAAAGATGCTGTAGTGACTCTTTCTATAACATTTGATGCTGTAGTGACTCTTTCTATAACACTAGATGCTGTAGTGATTCTTTCTATAACGCTAGATGCTGTAGTGACTCTTTCTATAAAGATGCTGTAGTGACTCTTTCTATAACACTAGATGCTGTAGTGACTCTTTCTATAACACTAGATGCTGTAGTGACTCTTTCTATAACACTAGATGATGTAGTGACTCTTTCTATAACACTAGATGCTGTAGTGACTCTTTCTATAACACTAGATGCTGTAGTGACTCTTTCTATAACACTACATGCTGTAGTGACTCTTTCTATAACACTAGATGATGTAGTGACTCTTTCTATAACACTAGATGCTGTAGTGACTCTTTCTATAACACTAGATGCTGTAGTGACTCTTTCTATGACCCGGCTATAGTAATTGACGGCTCTTCTTACCGACTTGCTTGGCCTCCACAGCAGCAGTATATTCTCTGCTGAAGCTGAGCTCGGTGATCGCCACGTCGTCCAGGATGATGTTGAAGTCCTTCGCTCTCTCAAACAGCTCTCTGCGGATCAGTAGAGACACCTGGGACAGGAAACAGGGATTAAACAACATCAGTAGAGACACCTGGGACAGGAAACAGGGATTAATAAACATCAGTAGAGACACCTGGGACAGGAAACAGGATTAATAAACATCAGTAGAGACACCTGGGACAGGAAACAGGGATTAATAAATACTCACATATTCAGCTGTAAAACAACCCTTTATTCTAACTTACTGCAGTTAAGAAACATCATTAACCTTATTATTAAAGACATGGGTGTAATTTCATTATTGTGTAAATTTAATTTTGTTTTTGTCTTTTTTCCCTCCAGTTTATTTTTTGAGCTGAACTTAAAGATCTAAAACATTGTCTATATACACTAAAGATCTATTTCTCTCAAATATTGTTCACAGATCTGTCTGAATGTGTGTTAGTGGGCAGAGATAATCCATCCCACCTCACAGGTGTGGCATCAACATGCTGATTAGACAGCATGAATATTGCACAGGTGTGTGTTAGACTGGCAGCAATAAAAAGCCACTCTGAAATGTGCAGGTTGCCTTTATTGAGGGCTTCCTCCTCCTAATGTTAATAGTGATGGCTTTTCTAATGTCTTCTGACTCCATTGAGTATGGGAGATGTCAGAAAACCAGTCAGTGTCTGGTGTGACCACCCTGACCCTGCTAACCCATCTCCTTCACATAGAGTAGATCAGGTTGGTGAATGTTGGTCCTCTTCAACGGCTGTGTGAAGTTCCTGGATATTGTTAACAGGCCACAATCAACTCTATGTGAAGGAGATGGGTTAGTAGGTTATTATTATTATATTATTATTATGGTACCTGTGCTCTGCGTGTGATGAGTATATATTAGTATTATCATTATTATTAATAATATTATTATTATATTATTAATATTTATATACCTGTGCTCTCTGTGTGATGAGTATTTATTATTATTATTATTATTATTAATAATATTTATATACCTGTGCTCTCTGTGTGATGAGCTGTGAAGCGTTGAATTTGGCCACGACGCTCTTCAGCACCTCGTTGACGATGGAGGGAAGAACTCGCTCATCGTAGTCTTTCCCCAGATGTTGGTAGAGAGCGGGAAGGTTGGAGGCCAGCGGCCGAGACAAGACACGCAGAGACACGCTCACCATCTGCAGATCTGAGAGGAACCAATAAATCAATACATCAATACATCAATACATCAATACATCAATACATCAATACATCAATACATCAATACATCAATACACCAGTCAGTCAGTCAAACATGCAGCCAGATGTCTTTTTCTCCACATGAACAGACTGATTATAAATGACTTTGGACTGAAACATTACAATAACTCAGTAATGGGACTAACAGCAGCTTCTTCCTCCCATCGTATATAAAAACAGTGATTTCACATTTAAACTGCAGGTAAAAGCTGATAATTACTGTAATTATATGTATTATTATTATTATTATTGTTCTGGCACACTGGGAGGAAAGGTGTGTGCTTACCAGAGAATAATAATAATAATAATAATAATAATGATGAGAGTCTGTCGGCCAATCAGAATAAAGAAAAGTAATTTACTGTTATGTCATGTTTGACAATGGAAAAACAAAATGCAACAGTTTGAATCCTTTACTGGATACATTTGAGGATCTTTAGTATTTGGTATTTTTTTAAAAGCATCACTTGAACATTAAATACCAACAAGAATCTGTGTTTTACTGTCTTAAACCAACAGTTAGTGTGTTTATGTGTGTGTGATGATTCCTCCTGTGGTTTCAGGTCTCATGATTACAGAGAGCTGACTGCTGCTTTAACACACACAGAGAGAAACTGTGAACTTTTCCTTTAATAAAGTAACAAATCTGTATTTTGCACAAAAGTTCAACCTGAGAAGAAAATAAATGAATCTCAGAGAGTCTGACCTTTGCTTCCTGTGAGAGAGGAAATCTTTCTGGGTGTTGCTCTGATGTCGTAGATGATGGGATACTGGAACCAGGGTATCCTACACACACACACACACAGAGAGAGAGAGACACACACACACACACACACACAGAGAGAGAGAGACACACACACACACACACACAGAGAGAGAGAGAGAGAGAGAGAGACACACACACACACACACACACACAGAGAGAGAGAGAGAGAGAGAGAGACACACACACACACACACACACAGAGAGAGAGACACACACACACACACACACACAGAGAGAGAGACACACACACACACACAGAGAGAGAGAGAGACACACACACACACAGAGAGAGAGAGAGACACACACACACACACAGAGAGAGAGAGACACACACACACACACAGAGAGAGAGAGACACACACACACACACACACACAGAGAGAGAGAGACACACACACACACACACACACACACACAGAGAGAGAGAGACACACACACACACAGAGAGAGAGAGAGACACACACACACACACACACACACACACACACACACACACACACACACACACACACACACACACACACACACACACACACACACACACACACACACACACACACACACACACACACACACACACACACACAGTTAAAGAGAGATACTGGAACCAGTTTCATTATTAATTGGCTCATTTTAAATGACTAAATGTTGCTCTTGGCTCCGCTCTGCTGCCGTAACGCTCCTGGTGTGACCCACCGGTCAGAGGACGGAGTTAAACGGCGGCGCTGCCGGTTTAACTCCGCTGACGGACCCGGTGGGGAGGGGCCAGCAGCTAATGTGTGCTTCTTTTACCGATATATTTATCTCTATCTTTTACATTTCTTATCCAAACAATGTCAAACTTGGCACGGCACTTACTCGAGCCTCCATCCATCCTTCCATCCTTCTTTCTTTCCTTCCTTCCTTCCTTCCATCTTTCTTCCTTCCTTCCGATCTTTCCTTCCTTCCTTCCTTCCATCTTTCCTTCCTTCCATCCATCTTCCCTTCCTTCCATCTTTCTTCCTTCCTTCCATCTTTCTTCCTTCCTTCCTTCCATCTTTCTTCCTTCCTTCCATCTTTCTTCCCTTCATTTCTTCTTTCTTCCTTCCTTCCTTCCACCTTTCTTCCTTTCCTTCCTTCCATCTTTCTTCCCTTCCTTCCTTCCTTCGATCTTTCTTCCCTTCCTTCGATCTTTCTTCCCTTCCTTCCTTCCATCTTTCTTCCCTTCCTTCCATCTTTCTTCCCTTCCTTCCTTCCTTCCTTCCATCTTTCTTCCCTTCCTTTCTTCCTTCCTTCCTTCCATCTTTCTAGGAGGAAAGAATCTATAAGAATATATCTTTTACATTTCTAATCCAAACAACGTCAAACTTGGCACGGCACTTACTCGAGCCAGTAGCAAGACACCTGTCACGTTTGAAATCAATCGGGTGAACGGTTGGAGAGATATGCGAATAACAGACAGATGTTCCTGTCATTTATAGATCGATAGATATGACCCTCATAATCTATTGAATATAGACTCAGGCTCATCTGATGAAAACAGTGCAGCTGCATCATCAACACTGGTAAGAATGATATGCTTTTTTTTTTTATTTCTTCACTTTTGGTTCACATAAAGAGGCCAAAGCTCTCTGACGCCTTGAGGAGTGATTTGTGTCCAGTGTCAACAGCATCACAGAGGTCTACCATCTACTACGTGGTCCTCAGTGAGTCAGTAACGTGGTGGTGGGGCATGAAGGACACTCTGACTTGGCAATAAGGGATTTCTGTTTATCAGAACGGGGGGAGGGGGGGGGTTGTCCTACCTGAAGTGAAGCCCCTCAGAAAGCACCGTGTCCATCTGCATCCCTCCGATCCTGTTAAAGACGATCGCTCGCTGACCTCCTTCAACTGCAGGACGGGATAATAAATAATAATAATGTAGTTTAATATATGAACAACTGACAAGTTATCAGAGCTGCAGCTAATCAATACCTTCATCATCATCATCATCATCAAAATAGTGAAAAATGTTGATCACTGTTCCTGAAATCTAAACATGACTCAAACGTCTCATTTTGTCAATTTGATACAATAAACTTTATTGTCGCCTCTGGGAAATTTGTTTTGGACTCAAATTGATACATAAAGAAAGAAAGAAAAACAGAGAGAGAGAGAGAGAAAGAGAGAGAGAGAAAGAAAGAAAGAAAGAAAGAAAGAAAGAGAGAAAGAGAGAGAAAGAGAGAAAGAGAGAAAAGGAAAGAAAGAAAGAAAGAGAGAGAAAGAGAAAGAAAGAAAGAAAGAAAGAGAGAGAAAGAAAGAGAGACAGAGAACAGATGGAAGGAAAAGAAGACAGGAAGGACAGAGGGCCGGATCTGACTCCTCAGCGGCCCCTTTCTGGCCCGCAGGCCTCATGTTTGTCCTTCCTGCTCTGAGCTAAAGGAAATGTGTTCAAGGTGTTTTTATGTCTCTGTTTCCACTAAACAGTTCTAGCTCTACTGGACTCTACTGGGTTTATTGTGCTGCTCCATCAGGGATAGTAGCTGGTACCTGCTGCGAGCCGAGCCGATACTAAATGTGACGTCATCAGACTGCCGGCAGCTGATTGGTCAGAGAGTCACTGGAAGAGTCATGAGCACGGCGTAGTAAGAAGTAAAGATGGAAGAAAGGAAAATAACACAAGAAGGAAGGAAGGAAGGAAAAGAAGACAGGAAGGAAGGAAGGAAGGAAGGGAGGAAGGAAGGGAGGAAGGAAGGAAAAGAAGACAAGAAGGAAGGAAGGAATGACAGACGAATGGAAGGATGGAAAAAAGGAAGGAAGGAAGGAAGAAAGGGAGGAAGGAAAGAAGGAAGGAAGGAAGGAAGGAAGGAATGAAGGAACTTGCTTTGTGTGAGACAGAAAGCCTCATATAGCAGCAAGTACACCATCGCCTCCATTGGTTATCTGTTTGTGTTGCTATGACGACCCCGCTCACGTTGAGGAGGAACTATAGTAATGGTGTTATAGTAGTAGAGCTAGAACTGTATAATGAAAAGCTTCATTATATTGACCCTGAGCAGCAGTTAAAGGGTTAATATCTAACTAATGAATAGACCAATCACAGCTGACCTGTGTACGTTGCTTCCTTCACACCGTACGCCAGAGCTCCGGCTCCGATCAGCAGCTTCACGCCGACACCGGCACCGCGAGGTCCAGCCGACATCCTGGCTGCTATCTGCCGCAGCTGCTGCAAAAAACCCTGCAACACACACACACACACACACACACACACACACACACACACACACACACACACACACACACACACACACACACACACACACACACACACACACACACACACACACACACACACACACACACACACAGTTATTAATAACACATATATATATATATAGTGATCATTCTTAGTGTGGACGAGCTTTAAAAGATGAAATATGCTTTAGTTTGGTGCAGATACAACACACTATAATCACTATTATCTGTTTTATCAATGAAAATTAGAATAATGATGTCATCACAAATCAAACTGCACTTTCAATACCAGTGAAGGAAGGAAGGAAAGGAGGGAGGAAGGAAGAAGGAAAGGAGGGAGGAATGGAGGAAGAAAGAAGGAAAGGAGGGAGGAATGGAGGAAGAAAGAAGGAAAGGAGGAGGGAAGAAGGAAGGAAAGGAGGGAGGAAGGAAGGAAGAAGGAAGGAAAGGAGGGAGGAATGGAGGAAGAAGGAAGGAAAGGAGGGAGGAATGGAGGAAGAAAGAAGGAAAGGAGGAAGGAAGGGAGGAAAAAAAGAAGGAAGGAAAGGAGGGAGGAAGGAAGGAAGAATGAAGGAAAGGAGGAGGGAGGAAGAAAGAAGGAAAGGAGGAAGGAAGAAGGAAAGGAGGGAGGAAGGAAGGAAGAAAGAAGGAAAGGAGGGAGGAATGGAGGAAGAAAGAAGGAAAGGAGGAGGGAAGAAGGAAGGAAAGGAGGGAGGAAGGAAGGAAGAAGGAAGGAAAGGAGGGAGGAATGGAGGAAGAAAGAAGGAAAGGAGGAAGGAAGAAGGAAAGGAGGGAGGAAGGAAGGAAGAAAGAAGGAAAGGAGGGAGGAATGGAGGAAGAAAGAAGGAAAGGAGGAAGGAAGAAGGAAGGAAAGGAGGAAGGGAGGAAGGAAGAAGGAAGGAAAGGAGGAAGAAAGAAGGAAAGGAGGAAGGAAGGGAGGAAAAAAGAAGGAAAGGAGGAGGGAAGAAGGGAGGAAAGGAGGGAGGAAGGAAGGAAGAAGGAAGGAAAGGAGGGAGGAAGGAAGGAAGAAGGAAGGAAAGGAGGGAGGAATGGAGGAAGAAAGAAGGAAAGGAGGAAGGAAGGGAGGAAAAAAAGAAGGAAGGAAAGGAGGGAGGAAGGAAGGAAGAATGAATGAAAGGAGGAGGGAGGAAGAAAGAAGGAAAGGAGGAAGGAAGAAGGAAAGGAGGGAGGAAGGAAGGAAGAAAGAAGGAAAGGAGGGAGGAATGGAGGAAGAAAGAAGGAAAGGAGGAGGGAAGAAGGAAGGAAAGGAGGGAGGAAGGAAGGAAGAAGGAAGGAAAGGAGGGAGGAATGGAGGAAGAAAGAAGGAAAGGAGGAAGGAAGAAGGAAAGGAGGGAGGAAGGAAGGAAGAAAGAAGGAAAGGAGGGAGGAATGGAGGAAGAAAGAAGGAAAGGAGGAAGGAAGAAGGAAGGAAAGGAGGAAGGAAGGAAGGAAGAAGGAAGGAAAGGAGGAAGAAAGAAGGAAAGGAGGAAGGAAGGGAGGAAAAAAGAAGGAAAGGAGGAGGGAAGAAGGGAGGAAAGGAGGGGGAAGGAAGGAAGAAGGAAGGAAAGGAGGGAGGAATGGAGGAAGAAGGAAGGAAAGGAGGGAGGAACAGAGGAAGAAAGAAGGAAAGGAGGGAGGAATGGAGGAAGAAAGAAGGAAAGGAGGGAGGAATGGAGAAAAAAAGAAGGAAAGGAGGGAGGAAGGGAGGAAAAAAAGAAGGAAGGAAAGGAGGGAGGAAGGAAGAAGTGTTATATTACTCTCTGTAGTTAAATCAGGGTTCTAACATTTTAACCATTGTATTTTCTAAACTAACGTTTCTATGACTTAATGTAAGTAGTTTACAGGTCGGCCCACACAGAGACTATAAGGAACAGTATCGGGTTGTTGTGACACAACATCAAAGACTTTATTTAATTTGTACTTTAAGGAAAGAAACATGATGATTTACAGCATGGACGCTTTTGAGATGTGGGACAGTCTGATGTGAGGGGGGGGGGGGGGGGGGGCTGGGTCCTTTAACAGAGATGATGTCATTTCCTGTACTCTGGAGCCCTTTAACAGCTGTTGGGACACTTTGATGACTAAATGAGGGGAGCATTTTATCATTACATCCATAAATTAATCTGATTTTTGTCAAAGTAAGTCAGCCTGTCTTATATCCGTTAACTTTGATATCGAACAGAAAACTGTTTTTTTTTTTAATTTCATAACTTTTCCAGGAATTTCATGACTGTGTGAATCCTGTAAAAAGACCTGCTGCCCATATAAACCAGAATGCATGAGTTAATTAACTTTACATTCACGTTACATCACATATCATCTCAGGAACTTCTCCATATTGCACATTTATATATTACTGATTTATTTATTTAACTGTATACAGCATTTTATCCTTTTTAGTCTCACCTGAGTTTAATAAACCACATATTAAAAAGGTTTTTGCACATATGTAATAATGATATCCTCCTAATGTTAAAACCACAGAGAGGCGCTCTTCTGTTTCACTGTCAGTATATAACAGTATATAACAGTATATAACAGTATATAACAGTATCTTGTGGTATATAACAGTATATAGTGTGATGTTAAACCACACAGAGGCGCTCTTCTGTCAACATTTGATTTTCGCTTTTTTTTTGTTCTTCCGGAGTCAACCGGAGAATAAATTACTTATTAGCTAATCTGCTAAAGTGCTAAATGTACTGCGTGTAAACTGAATATAAATATGAAAAGAAAAACGTGTTTTACGTGACAACATGTAATCCTTTAGTGTGTGTGCACGCGCCTAATATGAGAGGAAATGTTAAATAATCCCATTATTAAACAGACTGTGGCTTCATCTCAAGGTTCCTTCAGTGCTGCTCTACAGAAGTTAGATAAGTAAAGTTAATCAGCTTTAATATGTCTGCTCCACCTGCAGCTGCTCTCTTTACAAATGACTTTAATCTCTTTATTTTATATTAATGATCTGACTTTATTTTAACTGTGAGCCTGACTCACGTGTGCAACATCACGTTTTAACACGCAGGAGACAAACAGCTGCAGACACGTGAACACGTCATCATAAATAAACACAGCAAAGTGACTAAAGTTACACATTAAAACACATTTAAAACATTAAAGAAACAGACTTACACCAGGATCCTTGTTTGCCATGCTCGTCCTCTCTGTTAGAAAACCAGGTGAAGAAGAAAAGCCAAGGTCACGCGTAGTGACGTACTTCCGAGTGCGCGGAGGATCATGGGAAATGTAGTTAAAGTACTGCAGTATTATAGTGATGTAGTATGCAGTATTACAGTAAAAGTACTGCAGTATTATAGTGATGTAGTATGCAGTATTACAGTAAAAGTACTGCAGTATTATAGTGATGTAGTATGCAGTATTACAGTAAAAGTACTGCAGTATTATAGTGATGTAGTATGCAGTATTACAGTAAAAGTACTGCAGTATTATGAGTGATGTAGTATGCAGTATTACAGTAAAAGTACTGCAGTATTATGAGTGATGTAGTATGCAGTATTACAGTAAAAGTACTGCAGTATTATGAGTGATGTAGTATGCAGTATTACAGTAAAAGTACTGCAGTATTATAGTGATGTAGTATGCAGTATTACAGTAAAAGTACTGCAGTATTATGAGTGATGTAGTATGCAGTATTACAGTAAAAGTACTGCAGTATTATGAGTGATGTAGTATGCAGTATTACAGTAAAAGTACTGCAGTATTATAGTGATGTAGTATGCAGTATTACAGTAAAAGTACTGCAGTATTATAGTGATGTAGTATGCAGTATTACAGTAAAAGTACTGCAGTATTATAGTGATGTAGTATGCAGTATTACAGTAAAAGTACTGCAGTATTATGAGTGATGTAGTATGCAGTATTACAGTAAAAGTACTGCAGTATTATGAGTGATGTAGTATGCAGTATTACAGTAAAAGTACTGCAGTATTATGAGTGATGTAGTATGCAGTATTACAGTAAAAGTACTGCAGTATTATGAGTGATGTAGTATGCAGTATTACAGTAAAAGTACTGCAGTATTATAGTGATGTAGTATGCAGTATTACAGTAAAAGTACTGCAGTATTATGAGTGATGTAGTATGCAGTATTACAGTAAAAGTACTGCAGTATTATGAGTGATGTAGTATGCAGTATTACAGTAAAAGTACTGCAGTATTATAGTGATGTAGTATGCAGTATTACAGTAAAAGTACTGCAGTATTATAGTGATGTAGTATGCAGTATTACAGTAAAAATACTGCAGTATTATGAGTGATGTAGTATGCAGTATTACAGTAAAAGTACTGCAGTATTATAGTGATGTAGTATGCAGTATTACAGTAAAAGTACTGCAGTATTATAGTGATGTAGTATGCAGTATTACAGTAAAAGTACTGCAGTATTATAGTGATGTAGTATGCAGTATTACAGTAAAAGTACTGCAGTATTATAGTGATGTAGTATGCAGTATTACAGTAAAAGTAGTGGTTTGGTCCTCTGACTGATATATTATTATTATGACATCATTGAATAAGATCCTGAGATGAAGACAGAAGAAAGAAAATATTCATTTATTGTTGATAAATCATCTTTATTGATTATTTAAAGACATCCAATAATTTCATGTACAGATTAACTTCATCCACACAATCAGTTAGTTTAACACTGAGTGTCAGCTATGTACAAGAACATAATAAAGATCTCCTCATTAATTATTATCATGATAATTACAGCTTGATTGAATATTTCTTTATGACTTTACAAAGTGGTGAAAACCAAACAGACACAAATACATTAATACAGCAGTGAGAGCTTCATGGATAAAAACACACAGGAAAAAGTTATATATGCAATATTAGTATTTCATGTATACGGACAATACTAATAATTTGAATTGTGTACAATATTCATATAATATACATATATATTTATTTCACTTTAATCTGTGCAATAAGAATATCACCTCTGGTATATTACCACTCAATACCAATATTACAGTTGTTAACATAGACTGTATATATAATGGACGTAACATCCGTGACGTCACCCATTGGTTTGTGGACTGCTGATCGGAGGCCAATAGTATCGGATCTGAGCAGCGCCATCTTTAACATTTCAGGTGCATGCTGGGAAAAATAAAAACATGGATTCTACTTATATGGGCATCAGGAGGAGCATGAGGCGCCCTCCTGAACCTGTGAACCAATCAACCTGTCAATCACCACGTAGCCACGCCCTAATGCATACCCTGCTTTATTGTCACATATAAAATCAGGGAGGCCAAAATGTCCCAAATGAACATCATACTGCATTGAAGAAGGCTTTAAACTAGCGATTGAGACCATAAACACATTTTGAAAACGTTTACTGAGGTTAGAAATCAAGTGAGAAGTTGGTGAATTCTCCATTGACTTGTATAGAGACGGAAGTCCTTTTGACACCAAAACGGTCGCCCCCTGGTGGCCTTTTGATAGAATGCAGTTTTAAATTACTTCCATGTTGGCCTCATTTCAGAGGACCGGAACTCCCCGCCTGGTGGTTAATAATGTAAATAATGTCACGATTATTTATATTACATATCTTTACTATTATTGTTCTTATTGTTTTATTATTGCTGCTCTTATATTCTATTTTGCAGCTGTAACAATGCAAATTTCCCCATTGTGACTAATAAATGAATATCTTAACTTATCTTCTCTTAAACTGAAAATATCAACAACACATATATAAACAGAATAAAGTGTGACTGACAGCTGATCTCTGAGCAGCTCAGAAACATGAAGAATTACAACATCTGACATATGAAGTCTGAAATGACTTCTGTCTACTTGAGTTTACACAACTCAGCTTTGGCTCCTTCATAAAAACAAAGTCCAGCATAGAGAGGCTGAGTGAATGTGGTCTGGACTCTGTGGAGGAGAGTCATGGTTTCAGAGACGCTGTAGAAGGACAGAATACCTGCTCTGTGATCCAGGTACACTCCGACTTTGCAGGGACGAAGAGAGAGTTCTGAGAAAGGAGTTCTGACATCGTTGAATCTAAATGAATGACGTGCAGGCTCACAATATAAAGCCCAAGATTTCTCATTGTTTCCAAACGTACATTCATTCCAATCTCCTGATCTGCTGATACTCTTGTATGCGACTGCTACGTCAACGGCTCCTTCCCACTCCACCTCCCAGTAACAATGTCCCATCAGCCTCTCTTTACTCAGGACCTGCAAACATGGTAGAAACCTGTCTGGGTCCATAGGAAAAGATGGATATTGACTCAATAGTCTTGCTTTTCTGTTCCCCTCAGATAACACCAGCCGTGAGTTTGCTGTGTCTGGATCCAGAGTGATTTCACGTGAATATCTTAAGAAGTCCGCTCTGGTCTTCGGCTCTGCTCGTGACAGTAAAACGTCCACTTCAGTCACTGTCAGTGAGATGTTTGTCCATTTGTCCTTCAGCATGTCCTGTTGTTTATCTCTGAGCTCTGACACAGCTGCTGTCACATCCTCAAAGTATCTCAGAGGACGGATATTGATGCTGGATGAGTCTGTAGGTTCACTGAGTTGTGACACTGAGGGGTAGTTGTGTAGAAACTGGTTCAGTTCAGCATCTTTCCTCATCAGCTCAGTGATCTCCTGCTGCAGCTTCTCCTGAAGCTCTTTGACTCGACTCACTTCAGTTTCCTGCTGGGATCTGATCTGCTGCTTCACATCAGAGCTTCTTTTCTGGAGGAGACGGATCAGCTGAGTGAAGATCTTCTCACTGTCCTCCACTGCTTTATCAGCAGAGAGCGTGACGGCCTCCACCTCCTGTTGAAGCAGCTTCACATCTTTCTCTCTGTCCTGGATTCTCTGCTGGATGTTTTTCACCAGGACAGGCCTCGGTGTGAAGGCCTCTCTGCACTGAGGACAGCTGTAGATTTCCTTCTTATCCTCATCATCCCAGAATCCTTTAACACAGCTCATACAGTAGGTGTGTCCACAGGGAATAGTCACCGGGTCCTTCAGTAGATCCAGACAGTTTGAACAGCTAATTATTTCCTCGTCCAGCTGAACTCCTTTCTGCGCCATTTCAGCTCTCAATAACAACAACTGTCTGAGTTTCACTTCCTTAGAACTGAAAAAAGTTTGACCTTTGATCTGATCAGCACCTGTTTCTGCATTAAACTGCTTTACATGTTGGTTACACCCATCTTCAACTGCAGATCTGAAAGGGAGGGAACAAGGAAATATGAGCACCGAGTGGAGCTGATTGTGTTTGAGAGCAGGAAGAAGAGGGAGGGGTCGTCAATGATTCACCCCATGAAGAGAAGCTGTTTTAAAGAGATACTGCGTGTTTCACCCTGCCTAAAAACTGAACTCAAGATAAATAAAGAGAACGATTTATCATAAACACATGTATCATCAAACATGTTCACAGACACATAATTACCAACACACGCTTAAAATAAAGTTAGAATTGAGATGGACCAAATTTTAAAGAAGGAAAAGAAGAAGGGAAGGGAGGAAGAAGGAAGGAAGGGAGGGAGGGAGGAAGAAAGGAAAGAAGGAAATAAGGACAGAGGAAAGAAGGGAGGAAGGAAAGAAGGAAGGAAGGAGGGAAGGAAAGAAAGAGAGAAGGAGGGAGGAAGGACAGACGGAAGGAATGAAGGGAGGAGGGAGGGAGGATAAAAGGGAGGGAGGAAGGGAGGAAAGGAAAGAAGGAGGGAGGGAGGAAGGAAGGAAGGACAGAAGGAAGGAAGAAAGGGGGATGGAGGAAGGAAAGAAGGAAGGGAGGAAGGTAGGACGGAGGGAGGAAAAAAGGAAGGAGGGAGGGAGAAAGGAAAAGAGGAAGGAGGAAGGACAGAAGAAAAAAGGAAGGGAGGAAGATAGGAAGGAAGGAAGGAAGGAAATAAGGAGGGAGGGAGGAAGGAAGGACAGAAGGAAGGAAGAAAGGGGGATGGAGGAAGGAAAGAAGGAAGGGAGGAAAGAGAGAGGAAGGAAAGAAGGAGGGAGGGAGGGAGGGAGGGAGGGAGGAAGGACAGAAGGAAGGAAGGAAGAAAGGGAGGAAAGAAGGAACAGTCAAAACAGACGGGGGGCAATTTGACCCGGGAGAACGACACAAAGGTTAAGTAAGTATTAAAACCCTTCCACTACATCTCTGGTCTTATGTCATCAGTGAAGAGAGATTTAAATATGTGTTATATAATAAATATCACAGAAGTCAAAGCCTGTAACACTGACACTGTAAATAAATATAGTGCAGTAGAAAGTACAAACACTGCAGTAACTGTACTCGTCCAGCAGGGGGCAGCAGATCTCTCTGACTGTGAAGTGATCACATGATATAGAAACAGCTGTTGTCATTGGTGTTTGGTGTCAGTGACTTTCATGAGTGATGCTAAAGGTTGTTAGTTTGACCTGAAGCTTCACTCTGAATCACAGACTGCTGTTTAATGTTGCTGATATATATTTAACACACTGATCATATTCAGGCTTTTCTTAGTATCTCCTCTTAATTAGCCTCTACATGTCATTGTGTCTCTTAACCTTTGTGTCGTCCTCCTGGTTCAACTTGACCCCGTCTGTTTTGACTGTTCCTTCTTTCCTCCCTTTCTTCCTTCCGTCTGTCCTTCCTCCCTCGTTCTCTCTTTCTTTCCCTCCTTTCCTTCCTTCTTCCTTCCTCCCTCCTTTCCTTCCTTCTTCCTTCTTTCCTCCCTCGTTTCCTTCCTTCTTCCTCCCTTCCTTCCTCCTCCCTCCCTCCTTTCCTTCCTTCTTCCCTCCTCCTTTCCTTGCTCCCTTCCTTCTTCCTCCCTCCTTTCCTTCTTCCTTCCTCCCTCCTTTCCTTCCTTCTTCCTCCCTTCCTTCCTTCTTCCTCCCTTCCTTCCTCCTCCCTCCCTCCCTTCCTTCCTTCTTCCTCCCTTCCTTCCTCCTCCCTCCCTCCTTTCCTTCCTTCTTCCCTCCTCCTTTCCTTGCTCCCTTCCTTCTTCCTCCCTCCTTTCCTTCTTCCTTCCTCCCTCCTTTCCTTCCTTCTTCCTCCCTTCCTTCCTTCTTCCTCCCTTCCTTCCTTCCTCGCTCCTTTCCTTCTTTCTTCCTCCCTCCCTTCCTTCCTCCCTCCTCATTTCCTTCCTTCTTCCTTCTTTCCTCCCTCCTTTCCTTCCTTCTTCCTCCCTTCCTTCCTCCTCCCTGCCTCCTTTCCTTCCTTCTTCATCCCTTCCTTCCTCCTCCCTCCCTCCCTTCCTTCCTTCTTCCTCCCTTCCTTCCTTGACTCGAGGACAACAGGAGGGTTAATTAGCCTCTACTTGTCATTTTGTGTATCAGCTGCTTCTGGGTCAAATTTCCGGCTAAAAGAAAAGTTTTTCATGTTGTTTTCTTTTCTCAAATGCAAATAAAGGATTAAATTAGACCCTGAATAGTATTTAAGGGTTAATACTTTGATCTCTATTGTATAGGAAACTATTTTAGGCCAGAAAATTATAATAACAATAGATTATGAGCGAAGATAATTAAGGCTCCTGATTTTCATACATGAACAGTTAGATCGTCCTGCTTCTCTGCCCCGAAACCTGGAAACACAATTTTCCCAGTTTTCAGTCCAGGACTGCTTTCACTTCCCCCCAGCCTTCAAAATAAAAGCGTCCCCCCCCCCTTATCTACTGCGGGGTTGAAGTCTTAAGTCTTGGTCCGTAAAGTTTTCTGCCTGGAATTTACTCTAGAAAATCGTAAATTGTACGTTAAGCAGCGTTTTCTTGTTGTGCGTTCTGCAGCGGCCGCTCTGCTGCCCCCTGCTGGTACTGACCCGTTATTACAACACGTCAAACTGAACATAAAACAGTCACAATGGAGACAATGAAAACTAAGCTAAGATTTTATCTGCAGTTCAGTTTAGTTTTAGTTAGTTTAACATTGTTCATTGTAGTTTTTATTTTTATTTCAGTCACTAAATTATATTTTCACTGCTAGTTTTAGTTTTAGTGAACAATAAAAACCCTCCGCTGAACACCAGGAGTCTGTTATTGATCAGGTCCTTTCTGACTCTTATAATGTTCTTTTCTTGGCAGCATTGATCCTCCATACCTGCCCCCATTAATCACCCCTCCTATTTTAAGACAGACTTGACATCAGTAATATGATTGCAACGAATGATTGTTTCCATAAGTCGATCAATAGTGACAAATATTGACATAAAAAGTAATAATTTAAACATTTTAGTTTCATATTTTTAGCTTCTTCAATGTTTAAAGATTCAGTGGTTTGTGTTGTGTCTTTTATTCTGAAAAATTATAATTAACAGGCATTTCCTTTAATGATAAAGTGACATTTTATAGACGAAACAGTAACCTGAATAATTGGCAAATTAATAAATAATGAAAATAATTGTTAGTTGCAGCCACGATTGTCATTATTGATTAATCTGCCAATTATTTTCTGTAGTTATTGATTAATAATTATAATTATAAAACTATGAAAAATGCCTGTTAAGGTTTCCTTAAGGTAAATTTAACATCTTTAAATGTCTTATTTTGTCCGACCAACGATCCAAAACCCCAAAATATTCAATTTATATTAACAATTACCATTTAGATTGATAGATGACGAACACAATGAACCAAATTAGGAAATGAATCAACTTAACTTTTACAGTTTTTTAGAGACTTTATGAAGCCAGATGTGCAGATTCATTGTCTGAAGCTCAAAAAGTAGTTTGAGAACTTGACGGTTTTTAGACTTTCATAATGTTGTTTTCTCGGCAGCATTGATCCTCCATACCTGCCCCCATATATCGCTGTTCTAGTTGCAGTTGGGGCTCAGGTTGCCTCCGTCGGCCGACTGTGAGGTTGCAGTCGCAGTGTTTGTTCCTCCACGGCTCATTGATTGGCTCAGACTCCAGGAAATCACTCCTTTTATTCTAATATGAAGCTTCAGCGTCCAAATGAGTCGAATCTTCATTTTCTGTTTCAACGTTACAGTGTTTTTAGTACCAAAGTCTTTTTGCTGAAGCTCAATAGAAGCTTCACATCTACTTTTAAATGACTTTTAATGTTCATTTTGGGATCTTACTGTTATTTTAAGGCAGACTTGACATCAGTATTGTGATGATTGTTTTCATCAGAGCTGCAAAAATGAATCAATGAATCCATAAGTTGATCAATAGTGACAAATATTGACAGAAAGTAATAATTTAACATCTTTAAATGTCTTATTTTGTCCGACCAACCATCCAAAACCCCAAAATATTCAATTTAGTTTGATAGATGACGAACACAATGAACCAAATAGGAAGTGAAGAAAAGAAAAGAAGATGTTTTTTTAGACTTTCATAACGTTGTTTTCTCGGCAGCATTGATCCTCCATACCTGCCCCCATATATCGCTGTTCTAGTTGCAGAGTTTTTGTTCCTCTACTACTTTTAAATGACTTTTAATGTTCATTTTGGGATCTTACTGTTAATTTAAGGCAGACTTGACATCAGTATTGTGATGATTGTTTCTATCAGAGCTGCAAAAATGATTCACTGGATCCACAAGTCGATCAATAGTGGACATAAAGTTATAATTTTAGCATTTTAGCTTCTATTTTTAGTTTCTTTGATGTTTTCAGTGTTTTGTTTTGTGTCTTTGATTCTTTTTAATGATATTGTGACATTTTCTACACGGTTTTTAGGCTTTCATTATGTTGTTTTCTCGGCAGCATTGATCCTCCATACCTGCCCCCATATATCGCTGTTCTAGTTGCAGTCGGGGCTCAGGTTGCCTCCGTTGGCCGACTGTGAGGTTGCAGTCGCAGTGTTTGTTCCTCCACGGCTCATTGATTGGCTCAGACTTCAGTTCCTCCTGAGGAAATCACTCCTTTTATAGTTAACGCAGCGCTGTGAAGCTGTTTTCCGGGTTCACACTCGCTCAGCATGTAGAGGAGGCGGACCAGCGGGGAGACACCTGGACCAAAGGCCGACAGACCGGAGCCAGCCGCGGGATCGATCCCCACTTATCGATCAGCTATCAGCGCAGGTGAGGAGGTGGTGGAGGGTAGGAGGAGGGGGGGATTGTTGCATGAGGAGGGGAGGAGGGAGGTTATGTGTGGTGGATGCAGAGGGGAGGGGATCAGTCTTCTGGGTGGATCAGATCAGACATGTCAGGTCCTGCAGAGACTCACCAGGAAAACGACTCAGCCTGACTTTCAGGTTCAAAGTTCAACCTGTTCCTTCTTTACTTATTGTTTTTTTTTACTCTGAAGTCACCAAACAATCAATTAACTAATCAATTAATCAATCAATCAATCAATCAATCAAGAGGTGCGACGCTTCGGGTTTGATGGAAGTTATCGTGTCTGGTCTGAGCTGAGACGTCCCGGAGGTTTGTGAAGGTATGTGACGACACCGACTAAACAAGGGCAGCAGATGTGTTAGTAGCTGAAATCAGCAGCAAGGAACCTGCGTTTACCTCCGCGTGCACCGCAGAGAGACGTGCACGCGCTTACTGTGGAGTTTAATCTAAAGTTTAGTGTAAAAAGAAGCTTTTTCAGAGCTGATGGTTGAATCTGCTTCACGATTCACACATCAGACATTAAACCTGATTTATAAGTAGAATAACTTTCATTTACAGAGTATAAAGTAAAGCTGAGAGATACCTGCACTTATTGTAGAGTTTATATTCCTTTTATACGATATTAAAACCATCAAATATGATCAATCATTGATGTCTAAACCAAAAAACAGTCTAGTATATATGAAACTAGTACAGCAAAATCTCATATTGAGTATAAAAAGAAGCTTTTTCAGAGCTGTGTTTAATGTCTGAAGGTTGAAACATGAAGCAGATTCAACCATCAAACATTAAACTGTATTTAAAAGTAGATTTATGAACTAATGCTGCTGATTTACCTGCATTTACAGAGCTACCTGTACTTACTGTGGAGTTTATATTCTTTTTATTTATTTATAAGATGTTAAAACCCGTCAAATATGATCTGAAGTGGAAGAAATATTCAAATCCTTGATATCAAAACCACTAAACAGTCTAGTTCATGACGGCAAAATCTCAATATGAGTATAAAAAGAATCTTTTTCAGAGCTGTGTTTAATGTCTGATGGTTGAATCTGCTTCATGTTTAACTCATCAGACATTAAACTGTGCAAAACCTGCATTTACAACAGTATAAAGTTCAGTTTAAAGGTTATATATTCTTTATTATATGATATTAAAACCTGCAAATATGATCTGAAGTGGAAGAAGTATTAAATCTTTCATATCAGTCTAGTTCATGTTCTTTATTTCTCATATTACTGTAGTTTACAGGTGTGTTAAAAGGCCAAATCTAAAGTTGAGTGTAAAAAGAAGCTTTTTCAGAGCTGTTTAATGTCTGATTCAACCATCAGATATTAAACTGTATTAATAAGTAGATTAATCTGCATTTACAACAGTATAAAGTACAATTTAAAGGTTATATATTCTGTTTATATGATATTAAAACCATTAAATATGATCTGAAGTGGAAGAAGTATTTAAATCTTTCACATCAAAACTACAAAATCTTATATATACAGTTAATTAAAGTATAAAAAGATGCAGTTTCAGAGTTGTGTTTAAAGCTTAATGTGTTAAACTTCACTTTTAATCAGATTTAATGAACTAAAGCTGTAAATCAGCAGCCCTGCATCATGAGTCTCCTTCCATCAGACACATTAATGCATCAAACTAACTTATTCTATGTTTCTAAAGTGGAGAATCAGTCATGTGACATTTAAATGAAACAACAGTTAATATGTTGACAGTGATGGAAACACCACAGTGTTAAAATACTCAGAGCAAGTTCTGCATTCAACGTCTCATTTTAGCAAAAGAAGAAGAAGCTAAATATATTTATTAGTAATCGAAAGTAAAAGTGTAGAATGGATCCTCTCAGTGTGTCTAATGTTATATTATTATTATTCTTATTCTTATATTTGATTATTATTGCTGATGTTTAACATGTAAGCAGTTATATTAATGTATTAAAGGGTCTGTTTGGTAGTTTAATCTGTAAAAAAGATGATTTTTAAAGTAGAAAGTTGATTAAAAAGTATAAAATAAATGCGTAATAAACCTTTAAATGCTCCTTTAATGCATATTTAATATAAATAACAACATATTTAACTTCAAGCTGCTCTTTCTAGCTTCTTTCTGAGCTTTTAACTGCATCACATGATCAAAGCCACTGGTTTAAATGTGTGTTTCTGCAGGTTAAGTAAAGAAGTTTATGTCTAATGTTATATTATTATTATTATTATTCTTATATTTGATTATTATTGCTGATGTTTAACATGTCAGCAGTTATATTAATGTATTAAAGCGTCTGTTTGGTAGTTTAATCTGTAAAAAAGATGATTTTTAAAGTAGAAAGTTGAATAAAAAGTATAAAATAGAAGCTTAATAAACCTTTAAATGCTCCTTTAATGCAGCAGGTTTAAACTCTTCTGTCTGTTTAATATAAATAACAACATATTTAACTCAAGCTGCACTTTCCAGCTTCTTTCTGAGCTTTTAACTGCATCACATGATCAAAGCCATCGGTCTAAATAACACTACGACATTATAACCTTAATGTTTCACTCTGTAATATTAAGTTTAGTAAAGCATCAGAAGCTCGAAGCTGCAGGTGAAATAATAAATAATAAATAATAAATATAATAAGTGACGTATTGTGGAAGTAACGACATGATTTAATGACTTCTGCATGAGAGTACAGGTACGTTACTGGTTGCTATAGAAACAGGAAGTGTAACATTCCGTCCTTCTTCTTCTTCTCTTATTTAAAGCTGTAAAATAATGATTATTGATTCATGTGTTATTGCATCATCTCAGTGGATCAGTTAGTTTAGTCTATGACGTGTTTGATGGTCAGTTTATTTTCACTTTTAATGAAGAAAAGATGCAAATCGTCACATTTGAGCAGCTGAAACTGTTCAAATCAGCTTCTTGTTTCTTTATCTGCACAAACGACCATCAGCATGTTTCATTCAGCATTTAGTTTAATCTGTAAAGTATTGATCTCATATTAACCTTCGAGGCTTCAGTTCTTCTCTCTATAAACATGGTGTGATTAACTCGAGCTGTAAATGTCGCCACACCCCTTCAACCCACAGCCGGAGGAGGAGGAAACGACACCAAACACCCAACACCTCCTTTTCTCTCACTTTAACACTTTATATAAAGACTCTCGTTGCTTCTAGTTGATATAAAATAAAGAGTTGTTTAAATTCAGCCTCTAAATGATCATAATCAGTCAGTTTAATGTGAAGTTTAGTGATGTTTAGTGATGTTTAGTGATGTTTAGTGATGGTGAAGTCTTGTGTTAAAGGAGGATTTGAGTGTTTTGGTGACTCTCAGTGTGACAGTTCAACGTCTTCTAACCCTAACCCTTCAGTGAGGTGACACTTGGCTCGTTGGGTTTTTGGTGTTTTTCGAGGCTCGTCTATCATCAGAAAGCGTCGTTGTTGTTTTTTTCTACCTGCTCTGAGCTCGAGCTCCGCTTCACTTCCTCTGGTTTTAAATTTAGGCCAAACTTTCAGAGACTTCATCACTTCCTCTTTTTTCTCGGTGCTTCCCGTTCGCTGTGAGCCTCGTGAACACGGCCGTGCCAACGCACAGAGAGAAAAGATTTACTTCAGTCTGTTTGATGCAGAAAGTTAAACTGTTAAAATCCAGTTTAGCTGCAGAAAGTTTAAAGTATCTCATATTTATCATGTTAGAGTTAAATATTCTACATCTGATGATTCATTTTAGACTCATGTCCCCAAATTCAACAGGACACATTTTGCATTTTCTGTAACAGGTTTTACTGTACAGCAGCGGTGTCAAACATAAGGCCTGTGGGCCAGAACTGGGTCTCCAAGAGGTCCAATCCGGCCCAACGCAGAGAGAGAAGCTTTACTTCAGTCTGTCTGCTGCAGAAAGTTAAACTGTTAAAATCCAGTTTAGCTGCAGAAAGTATCTCATATTTATATATATGTTATTCCAGCAGTTACTCAGTCTGATGCTTCATTTTAGACACATTTCCCCAAATTCAGCAGGACACATTTTGCATTTTAGCAGAGGTGTCAAACATAAGGCCTGTGGGCCAGAACTGGGTCTCCAAGAGGTCCAATCTGGCCCACCGCAGAGAGAGAGAAAACCCTTTACTTCAGTCTGTTTGATGCAGAAGTTAAACTGTTAAAATCCAGTTTAACTGCAGAAAGTTTAAAGTTTCTCATATTTATCATGTTAGAGTTAAATATTCTACATCTGCTGCTTCAGTTTAGACACATGTCCCCAAATTCAACAGGACACATTTTGCATTTTCTGTAACAGGTTTTACTGTACAGCAGCGGTGTCAAACATAAGGCCTGTGGGCCAGAACTGGGTCTCCAAAGAGGTCCAATCTGGCCCAACGCAGAGATAGAAGCTTTACTTCAGTCTGTCTGCTGCAGAAAGTTAAACAGTTAAAATCCAGTTTAGCTGCAGAAAGTATCTCATATTTATATATATGTTATTCCAGCAGTTACTCAGTCTGATGCTTCATTTTAGACACATTTCCCCAAATTCAGCAGGACACATTTTGCATTTTAGCAGAGGTGTCAAACATAAGGCCTGTGGGCCAGAACTGGGTCTCCAAGAGGTCCAATCTGGCCCAACGCAGAGAGAGAGAAAAGATTTACTTCAGTCTGTTTGATGCAGGAAGTTAAACTGTTAAAATACAGTTTAGCTGCAGAAAGTTTCTCATATTTATCATGTTAGAGTTAAATATTCTACATGTCTGCTTCATTTTAGACACATTTACTGTTTTAACTGTCAAACATAAGGCCCGTGGGCCAGAACTGGGTCTCCAACAGGTCCGATCTGGTCCACTGGATAACTTTGCAAACTATGAACATTTCAGAAAAGTTGATTTTTCTTTTCTTTTTTTTATTGAACCACATTTTACATTTTACATTTTACACTTCTACTATAATGTTTATTAAGTTGTTATTGAAGCTCTACTGCTGGGTTTTGTTATATTTTGTCTTTAGTTTTAATTTATTCTGTTTGTTTTTATAATGCTTTTATTTATTAGCTTTGTCCTTTTTCTTCTCTTTAATACTTTTGCTGTGTTGTATTTTGTTAACCTTCCTTCTGTCCTTCCTCCCTCCTTCCTCCCTTCCTTCTTTCCTCTGTCCTTCTTTCCTTCCTTCCTCCCTCCTTCTCTCTTTCTTTCGTCCCCTTACCTTCCTCCCTTCCTTCTTTCCTCTGTCCTTCTTTCCTTCCTTCCTCCCTTCCTCTTTTCCTTTCTCCCTCCCTCCCTCCCTCCCTCCCTCCCTCCCTCCCTCCCTCCTTCCTTCTTTCCTCCCTCCCTCCTTCCTTCCTTGTTTCCTCCATCTTTCCTTCCTTCCT
>NC_084980.1:30422226-30429726 GCF_963691925.1 Scomber scombrus
AGATACTGCGTGTTTCACCCTGCCTAAAAACTGAACTCTGAACTCTGAAAACTGATAAATAAAGAGAACGATTTATCATAAACACATTTATCATCAAACATGTTCACAGACACATAATTACCAACACACGCTTAAAATAAAGTTAGAATTGAGATGGACCAAATTTTATAGAAGGAAAGAAGGAGGGAAGGGAGGAAGAAGGAAGGAAGGGAGGGAGGGAGGAAGAAAGGAAAGAAGGAAATAAGGACAGAGGAAAGAAGGGAGGAAGGAAAGAAGGAAGGAAGGAGGGAAGGAAAGAAAGAGAGAAGGAGGGAGGAAGGACAGACGGAAGGAATGAAGGGAGGAGGGAGGGAGGATAAAAGGGAGGGAGGAAGGGAGGAAAGGAAAGAAGGAGGGAGGGAGGAAGGAAGGAAGGAAGGACAGAAGGAAGGAAGAAAGGGGGATGGAGGAAGGAAAGAAGGAAGGGAGGAAGGTAGGACGGAGGGAGGAAAAAAGGAAGGAGGGAGGGAGAAAGGAAAAGAGGAAGGGAGGAAGGACAGAAGAAAAAAGGAAGGAGGGGAGGGAAGAAAGGAAAAGAGGAAGGAAAGAAGGACAGAAGAAAAAAGGAAGGGAGGAAGATAGGAAGGAAGGAAGGAAGGAAGGAAAGAAGGAGGGGAGGGAGGAAGGAAGGACAGAAGGAAGGAAGAAAGGGGGATGGAGGAAGGAAAGAAGGAAGGGAGGAAAGAGAGAGGAAGGAAAGACGGAAGGGAGGAAGGAAGTAAAGAAGGAGGGAGGGAGGGAGGAAGGAAGGACGGAAGGAAGGAAGGAAGAAAGGGAGGAAAGAAGGAACAGTCAAAACAGACGGGGGGGCAATTTGACCCCGGGAGGACGACACAAAGGTTAAGTAAGTATTAAAAACCCTTCCACTACATCTTTGGTCTTATGTCATCAGTGAAGAGAGATTTAAATATGTGTTATATAATAAATATCACAGAAGTCAAAGCCTGTAACACTGACACTTGTAAATAAAGCTCTGGGGAGTAGAAAGCACAAACACTGCAGTAACTGTACTCGTCCAGCAGGGGGAAGCAGATCTCTCTGACTGTGAAGTGATCACATGATATAGAAACAGCTGTTGTCATTGGTGTTTGGTGTCAGTGACTTTCATGAGTGATGCTAAAGGTTGTTAGTTTGACCTGAAGCTTCACTCTGAATCACAGACTGCTGTTTAATGTTGCTGATATATATTTAACACACTGATCATATTCAGGCTTTTTCTCAGTATCTCCTCCTCTTAATTAGCCTCTACATGTCATTGTGTCTCTTAACCTTTGTGTCGTCCTCCTGGTTCAACTTGACCCCGTCTGTTTTGACTGTTACTTCTTTCCTCCCTTTCTTCCTTCCGTCTGTCCTTCCTCCTCGTTCTCTCTTTCTTTCCCTCCTTTCCTTCCTTTTTCCTTCCTCCTCCTTTCCTTCCTTCTTTTTTCCTCCCTTCCTTCCTTCTTCCTTCCTTCTTCCTCCCTCCTCCTTTCCTTCCTTCTTCCTTCCTTCTTCCTCCCTCCTCCTTTCCTTCCTTCTTCCTTCCTTCCTCCCTCCTTTCCTTCCTTCTTCCCTCCTCCTTTCCTCCTTTCTTCCTCCATTCCTCCCTCCTTTCCTTCTTTCTTCCTTCCTTCCTCCCTCCTTTCCTTCTTCCTTCCTCTCTCCTTTCCTTCCTTCTTCCTTCCTCCTTTCCTTCCTTCCGCCCTCCCTCTTTTCCTTCCTTCCTTCCTCCCTTCCTTCCTTCCTTCCTTCCTTCCTTCCTTCCTTCCTTCCTTCCTCCCTCTTTTCCTTCCTTCTTCCTTCCTTCCTTCCTTCCTTCCTTCCTTCCTTCCTTCCTCCCTCTTTTCCTTCCTTCTTCCTTTCTTCCATCCTTCTTCCCTCCCTTCCTTCCTTCCTTCCTTCCTTCCTTCCTTCCTCCCTCTTTTCCTTCCTTCTTCCTTTCTTCCTTCCTTCCTTCCTTCCTCCCTCCCTTCCTCCTTCCTCCCTTCCTTCCTTGACTTGAGGACAACAGGAGGGTTAAGTGTCTGTGGTTGGGTTAACCTGCTCCGCTCCAGTACAATTTAAGAAAAAGCTTAATATGTTAATTTTACTTTTGCTTTAATGGTGTATATTATATTATATTATATTATATTATATTATATTATATTAAGTTATATTATATTATATTATATTATATTATATTATATTACATTATATTACATTATATTATATTATATTATATTATATTATATTATATTAAGTTATATTATATTATATTATATTATATTATATTATATTATATTACATTATATTACATTATATTATATTATATTATATTATATTATATTATATTATACCATTTAGTTTGATACATGACGAACACAATGAACAAAATTAGGAAATGAATCGACTAATCGTTGCATTGTTTTAACACTGAGGAGAGTTTATGAAGCCAGATGTGCAGATTCATTGTCTGAAGCTCAAAAAGTAGTTTGATAACTTGACGGTTTTTAGACTTTCATAATGTTGTTTTCTTGGCAGCATTGATCCTCCATACCTGCCCCCATATATCGCTGTTCTAGTTGCAGTAGGAGCTCAGGTTGCCTCCGTCGGCCGACTGTGAGGTTGCAGTCGCAGTGTTTGTTCCTCCACGGCTCATTGATTGGCTCAGACTTCAGGAAATCACTCCTTTTATTCTAATATGAAGCTTCAGCGTCCAAATGAGTCGAATCTTCATCTTCTATGTTTCAACGTTAGTGTTTTTAGTACCTAAGTCTTTTTTCTGAAGCTCAATAGAAGCTTCACATCTACTTTTAAATGACTTTTAATGTTCATTTTGGGATCTTACTGTTATTTTAAGGCAGACTTGACATCAGTATTATGATGATTGTTTTCATCAGAGCTGCAAAAATGAATCAATGAATCCATAAGTTGATCAATAGTGACAAATATTGACAGAAAGTAATAATTTAACATCTTTAAATGTCTTATTTTGTCCGACCAACCATCCAAAACCCAAAAATATTCAATTTAGTTTGATACATGACGAACACAATGAACCAAATAGGAAGTGAAGAAAAGAAAAGAAGATGTTTTTTAGACTTTCATAACGTTGTTTTCTCAGCAGCATTGATCCTCCATACCTGCCCCCATATATCGCTGTTCTAGTTGCAGAGTTTTTGTTCCTCTACTACTTTTAAATGACTTTTAATGTTCATTTTGGGATCTTCCTGTTAATTTAAGGCAGACTTGACATCAGTATTGTGATGATTGTTTCTATCAGAGCTGCAAAAATGATTCACTGGATCCACAAGTCGATCAATAGTGGACATTAAGTTATAATTTTAGCATTTTAGCTTCTATTTTTAGTTTCTTCGATGTTTTCAGTGTTTTGTTTTGTGTCTTTTATTCTTTTTAATGATATTGTGACATTTTCTACACGTTTTTTAGACTTTCATAACGTTGTTTTCTCGGCAGCATTGATCCTCCATACCTGCCCCCATATATCGCTGTTCTAGTTGCAGTCGGGGCTCAGGTTGCCTCCGTCGGCCGACTGTGAGGTTGCAGTCGCAGTGTTTGTTCCTCCACGGCTCATTGATTGGCTCAGACTTCAGTTCCTCCTGAGGAAATCACTCCTTTTATAGTTAACGCGGCGCTGTGAAGCTGTTTTCCGGGTTCACACTCGCTCAGCATGTAGAGGAGGCGGACCAGCGGGGAGACACCTGGACCAAAGGCCGACAGACCGGAGCCAGCCGCGGGATCGATCCCCACTTATCGATCAGCTATCAGCGCAGGTGAGGAGGTGGTGGAGGGTAGGAGGGGGGGGATTGTTGCATGAGGAGGGGAGGAGGAGGTTATGTGTGGTGGATGCAGAGGGGAGGGGATCAGATCAGACATGTCAGGTCCTGCAGAGACTCACCAGGAAAACGACTCAGCCTGACTTTCAGGTTCAAAGTTCAACCTGTTCCTTCTTTACTTGTTGTTTTTTTTTACTCTGAAGTCACCAAACAATCAATTAACTAATCAATTAGTCAATCAATCAATCAATCAAAGAGGTGCGACGCTTCGGGTTTGATGGAAGTTATCGTGTCTGGTCTGAGCTGAGACGTCCCGGAGGTTTGTGAAGGTATGTGACGACACCGACTAAACAAGGGCAGCAGATGTGTTAGTAGCTGAAATCAGCAGCAAGGAACCTGCGTTTACCTCCGCGTGCACCGCAGAGAGACGTGCACGCGCTTACTGTGGAGTTTAATCTAAAGTTTAGTGTAAAAAAGAAGCTTTTTCAGAGCTGATGGTTGAATCTGCTTCACGATTCACACACCAGACATTAAACCTGATTTATAAGTAGAATAACTTTCATTTACAGAGTATAAAGTAAAGCTGAGAGATACCTGCACTTATTGTAGAGTTTATATTCCTTTTTATACGATATTAAACCATCAAATATGATCAATCATTGATGTCGAAACCACAGAACAGTCTAGTACATGACGGCAAAATCTCAATTTGAGTGTAAAAAGAAGCTTTTTCAGAGCTGTGTTTAATGTCTGAAGGTTGAAACATGAAGCAGATTCAACCATCAGACATTAAACTGTATTTATAAGTAGATTTTATGAACTAATGCTGCAGAATAACCTGCATTTACAGAGCTACCTGTACCTACTGTGGAGTTTATATTCTTTTTATTTATTTATAAGATGTTAAAACCCGTCAAATATGATCTGAAGTGGAAGAAATATTCAAATCCTTGATGTCAAAACCACTAAACAGTCTAGTTCATGACGGCAAAATCTCAATTTGAGTATAAAAAGAAGCTTTTTCAGAGCTGTGTTTAATGTCTGAAGGTTGAATCTGCTTCATGTTTAACTCATCAGACATTAAACTGTGCAAAACCTGCATTTACAACAGTATAAAGTTCAGTTTAAAGGTTATATATTCTTTATTATATGATATTAAAACCATCAAATATGATCTAAAGTGGAAGAAGTATTAAATCTTTCACATCACAGTCTAGTTCATGTTCTTCATTTCACATTTTACTGTAGTTTACAGGTGTGTTAAAAGGCCAAATCTAAAGTTGAGTATAAAAAGAAGCTTTTTCAGAGCTGTTTAATGTCTGATTCACACATCAGATATTAAACTGTATTAATAAGTAGATTAACCTGCATTTACCACAGTATAAAGTTCAGTTTAGAGGTTATATATTCTGTTTTATATGATATTAAATCCATCTAATATGATCTGAAGTGGAAGAAGTATTTAAATCATTCACATCAAAACTACAAAATCTTATATATACAGTTAATTAAAGTATAAAAAGATGCAGTTTCAGAGTTGTGTTTAAAGCTTAATGTGTTAAACTTCACTTTTAATCAGATTTAATGAACTAAAGCTGTAAATCTGCAGCCCTGCATCAGGAGTCTCCTTCCATCAGACACATTAATGCATTAAACTAACTTATTCTATGTTTCTAAAGTGGAGAATCAGTCATGTGACATTTAAATGAAACAACAGTTAATATGTTGACAGTGATGGAAACACCACAGTGTTAAAATACTCAGAGCAAGTTCTGCATTCAACGTCTCATTTTAGTAAAAGAAGAAGAAGCTAAATATATTTATTAGTAATCGAAAGTAAAAGTGCAGAATGGATCCTCTCAGTGTGTCTAATGTTATATTATTATTATTATTATTCTTATATTTGATTATTATTGCTGATGTTTAACATGTAAACAGTTATATTAATGTATTAAAGGGTCTGTTTGGTAGTTTAATCTGTAAAAAAGATGATTTTTAAAGTAGAAAGTTGAATAAAAAGTATAAAATAAAAGTGTTTAATATGTCTAAATGCTCCTTTAATGCATATTTAATATAAATAACAACATATTTAACTCCAAGCTGCACTTTCCAGCTTCTTTCTGAGCTTTTAACTGCATCACATGATCAAAGCCACTGGTTTAAATAACACTAAGACATTATTACATGTGTGTTTCTGCAGGTTAAGTAAAGAAGTATATGTCTCATGTTATTATATTATTATTATTATTATTATATTTGATTATTATTGCTGATGTTTAACATGTCAGCAGTTATATTAATGTATTAAAGGCTCTGTTTGGTAGTTTAATCTGTAAAAAAGATGATTTTTAAAGTAGAAAGTTGATTAAAAAGTATAAAATAGAAGCGTAATAAACCTTTAAATGCTCCTTTAATGCAGCAGGTTTAAACTCTTCTGTCTGTTTAATATAAATAACAACATATTTAACTCAAGCTGCACTTTCCAGCTTCTTTTTAAGCTTTTAACTGCATCACATGATCAAAGCCATCGGTCTAAATAACACTACGACATTATAACCTTTATGTTTAAATCTGTAATATTAAGTTTAGTAAAGCATCAGAAGCTCGAAGCTGCAGGTGGAATAATAAATAATAAATAATAAATATAATAAGTGACGTATTGTGGAAGTAACGACATGATTTAATGACTTCTGCATGACAGTACAGGTACGTTACTGGTTGCTATAGAAACAGGAAGTGTAACATTCCGTCCTTCTTCTTCTTCTCTTATTTAAAGCTGTAAAATAATGATTATTGATTCATGTGTTATTGCATCATCTCAGTGGATCAGTTAGTTTAGTCTATGACGTATTTGATGGTCAGTTTATTTTCACTTTTAATGAAGAAAAGATGCAAATCGTCACATTTGAGCAGCTGAAACTGTTCAAATCAGCTTCTTGTTTCTTTATCTGCACAAACGACCATCAGCATGTTTCATTCAGCATTTAGTTTAATCTGTAAAGTATTGATCTCATATTAACCTTCGAGGCTTCAGTTCTTCTCTCTATAAACATGGTGTGATTAACTCGAGCTGTAAATGTCGCCACACCCCTTCAACCCACAGCCGGAGGAGGAGGAAACGACACCAAACACCCAACACCTCCTTTTCTCTCACTTTAACACTTTATATAAAGACTCTCGTTGCTTCTAGTTAATATAAAATAAAGTATTGTTTAAATTCAGCCTCTAAATGATCATAATCAGTCAGTTTAATGTGATTCTGGTGATGTTTAGTGATGTTTAGTGATGTTTAGTGATGTTTAATGATGTTTAGTGATGTTTAGTGATGTTTAGTGATGTTAAAGTCTTGTGTTAAAGGAGGATTTGAGTGTTTTGGTGACTCTCAGTGTGACAGTTCAACGTCTTCTAACCCTAACCCTTCAGTGAGGTGACACTTGGCTCGTTGGGTTTTTGGTGTTTTTCGAGGCTCGTCTATCATCAGAAAGCGTCGTTGTTGTTTTTTTCTACCTGCTCTGAGCTCGAGCTCCGCTTCACTTCCTCTGGTTTTAAATTTAGGCCAAACTTTCAGAGACTTCATCACTTCCTCTTTTTTCTCGGTGCTTCCCGTTCGCTGTGAGCCTCGTGAACACGGCCGTGCCAACGCAGAGAGAGAAGCTTTACTTCAGTCTGTCTGCTGCAGGAAGTTAAACTGTTAAAATCCAGTTTA
>NC_084980.1:30434726-30437226 GCF_963691925.1 Scomber scombrus
CTCTCTATCTCTCTGTGTGTGTGTGTGTGTGTGTGTGTGTGTGTGTCTGTCTGTGTGTGTGTCTGTGTGTCTCTCTCTATCTCTCTGTGTGTGTCTATCTGTGTGTGTGTGTGTGTGTGTGTGTGTCTCTGTGTGTGTGTGTGTGTGTCTGTGTGTCTCTCTCTCTGTGTGTATGTGTGTGTGTCTCTGTGTGTGTGTGTGTGTGTGTATGTGTCTCTGTGTGTGTGTATGTGTGTGTGTCTGTGTGTGTGTGTGTCTATCTGTGTGTGTGTGTCTCTGTGTGTGTGTATGTTTGTGTGTCTCTGTGTGTGTGTGTGTGTGTGTGTCTCTCTCTCTGTGTGTATGTGTGTGTGTCTCTGTGTGTGTGTGTGTGTCTGTGTCTCTCTCTGTGTGTATGTGTGTGTGTCTCTGTGTGTGTGTGTGTGTGTGTGTCTCTCTCTGTGTGTATGTGTGTGTGTCTCTGTGTGTGTGTGTGTGTCTGTGTCTCTCTCTGTGTGTATGTGTGTGTGTCTCTGTGTGTGTGTGTGTGTGTGTGTCTCTCTCTCTGTGTGTATGTGTGTGTGTGTGTGTGTGTGTGTGTGTGTGTGTCTCTGTGTGTGTGTATGTGTGTGTGTCTGTGTGTGTGTGTGTGTGTCTATCTGTGTGTGTGTGTCTCTGTGTGTGTGTGTGTGTGTGTGTGTGTGTCTGTGTCTCTATGTGTGTGTGTGTGTGTGTGTGTGTGTGTGTGTGTGTGTGTGTGTGTGTGTGTGTGTGTGTCTGTGTGTCTCTCTCTCTGTGTGTATGTGTGTGTGTCTCTCTGTGTGTGTGTGTGTGTGTGTGTGTGTGTGTGTGTGTGTGTGTGTGTGTCTGTGTGTGTGTGTGTCTATCTGTGTGTGTGTGTGTGTGTGTGTGTGTCTCTCTCTCTGTGTGTATGTGTGTGTGTCTCTCTGTGTGTGTGTGTGTGTGTGTGTGTGTGTGTGTGTGTGTGTGTGTGTGTGTGTGTGTGTGTGTGTGTGTGTCTGTGTGTGTGTGTGTCTATCTGTGTGTGTGTGTGTGTGTGTGTGTGTGTGTGTGTGTGTGTGTAGGCCATCCAGAGTCCCGGTGTAGAGGGAGTTCAGGAGAGAGCTTGGGCTGCAGTCGTTCCTCTCGTCACGAAGCTGAAAACGTTCTACGAGTTCACTCAGAAGCTCGGTAAGAGGGACAGAGTCTTTCTTTGTTTGTTTCTTTCTTTCTTTCTATCTTTCTTTCTTTCTTTTCTTTCTTTCTTTCTTTTTTATCTTTCTTTCTTTCTCTTTTTTCTTCCTTTCTATCTTTCTTTCTTTCTTTTCTTTCTCTTTTTTTTATCTTTCTTTCTTTCTTTCTTTTCTTCCTTTCTATCTTTCTTTCTTTCTTTCTCTTTTTTTATCTTTCTTTCTTTCTTTCTTTCTTCATATTAAAGTTATCCAGTCTTGTGACAGAAAAGCTTTAAATCTTCACATCTGAGCTACTTTAGATTATTGTTGACGTTTAATAGTTAACATCAGTGTTTCCTGTTTCTACTTTTTTGATGTTATTGATTATTGATTATTGATTATTGATTACTCCCCCCCCCCCCCCCCCCCTCTGCCCCCCCCTCAGAGACCAGCCTGTGGAGCCTCCTGGACGTCCTCACCAGCTCCGGCTCGACTCCCACTCAGCACCTGGAGCAGAGACAAGCGATGGCTCGTCAGTTCGCTCACATCCTTCACTTCACGCTGCGCTTCGACGAGCTCAAGGTACTGTAGTACTGTTAGAGGTACTAGTACTATACTGTAGTACTGTTAGAGGTACTAGTACTATACTTTAGTACTGTTAGAGGTACTAGTACTATACTGTAGTACTGTTAGAGGTACTAGTACTATACTGTAGTACTGTTAGAGGTACTAGTACTATACTTTAGTACTGTTAGAGGTACTAGTACTATACTGTAGTACAGTTAGAGGTACTAGTACTATACTGTAGTACTGTTAGAGGTACTAGTACTATACTGTAGTACTGTTAGAGGTACTAGTACTATACTGTAGTACTGTTAGAGGTACTAGTACTATACTGTAGTACAGTTAGAGGTACTTGTACTTACTGTAGTACTGTTAGAGGTACTTGTACTTTACTGTAGTACAGTTTGAGGTACTTGTACTTTACTGTAGTACAGTTTGAGGTACTTGTACTTTACTGCAGTACAGTTTGAGGTACTTGTACTTTACTGTAGTACTGTTTGAGGTACTAGTACTTTACTGTAGTACAGTTTGAGGTACTTGTACTTTACTGTAGTACAGTTTGAGGTACTTGTACTTTACTGTAGTACTGTTTGAGGTACTAGTACTTTACTGTAGTACAGTTTGAGGTACTTGTACTTTACTGCAGTACAGTTTGAGGTACTTGTACTTTACTGTAGTACAGTTTGAGGTACTTGTACTTTACTGTAGTACAGTTTGAGGTACTTGTACTTTACTGTAGTACTGTTTGAGGTACTAGTACTTTACTGTAGTACAGTTTGAGGTAC
>NC_084980.1:30442226-30614558 GCF_963691925.1 Scomber scombrus
TCTCCCTCCCTCCCTCGTTCCTTCTTTCCTCCCTTCCTCCCTTCCATCTTTCCTTCCCTCCTTCCTTCCCTCCTCCCTCCTTTCCTTCTTTCTTCCTCCCTTCCTCCTTTCCTTCCTCCCTTCCATGTTTCTTTCCTTCCTTCCTTCCTTCCTTCCTTCCTTCCTTCCTTCCTTGATTATAGGACAACAGGAGGGATAAATAAATATTGAAGATAGTAGTAATGACTTGCAGCTCGCCTACTTTACAAACAACTCCTATCATAATATGTTTATTTAAATGGAAGAAATATGACAAAACTAAATAAATAAGTTATTTGGTCTCAGTCTTATTTAAATGTTTAATGATGGACGTATTAAACCTGTTTATTTGCAGATGAAAGGATGCATCCGAGTGCTGAAGGAGCAGCCGCCCAGCAGCGTGGAGGGATTACTGAACGCTCTCAGGTCTGACAGTCCTCAAACGCACCACGACGCACCACACAGACTGAACATTCATTATTGGCACTTTTCCATTATACAGTTCTAGCTCGACTCGGCTCGGCTCGACTGGGTTTGGTACCATTTTAATTGTTCACCATCTAATACAGGCATGTTCAAACTCTTCCATTAAGGGCCCTGTCGTCCTCCCGGGTCAAATTGACCCCGTCTGTTTTGACTATTCCTTCCTTCTTTCCTTCCCTCCTGCTTTCTTTTTTTCTTCCTTTTCTTTCCTTCCTCCTTTCTTTCGCTCTTTCTTTCGCTCTTCCTTCCTTTCTTTATTCCTTTTCTTTCTTTCTCTCTTTCTTTCTTTCTTTCCCTCCTTCCTTCCTTTCTATCTTTTCTCTCTTTCTTTCTTCCTTTCTTTCCTTCCTTCCTTTCTTTCGCTCTCTTTCTTTCGCTCTTTCTTTCCTGTTTTCTCTTCCTTCCTTTCTTTCTTCCTTCCTTCCTTTTCTTTCTTTCTTTATTTCTTTCTTTCTTTCTTCCTTTCTCTCTTTCTTTCTTTCCTTCCTTCCTTTCTGTCTTTATTTTTTTCTTTCTTTCTTTCGCTCTCTTTCTTTCTTTCTTTCCCTCCTTCCTTCCTTTATTTTTCTCTCTTTCTTTCTTCCTTTCTTTCCTTCCTTCCTTTCTTTCGCTCTCTTTCTTTCGCTCTTTCCTGTTTTCTCTTCCTTTCTTTCTTTCTTTCTTTCTTCCTTTCTTTCCTTCCTTCCTTTCTTCCTTTCTTTCTATCTTTCCTTCCTTCCTTCCTTCCTTCCTTCCTTTCTTTCTTCCTTCCATCTTTTCTTCCTGTCTTCGCCTTCCTTTTTTTGTGTTGGAGTTAATGTATTTATGTATCAGCTTGAGTTCCCGAGGCGACCGATAAAGTTTATCGTATCAAATTCTCTGATTCCAGTTTTTTAAATATGAATATTTTCTGGTTTCTTTCGTCCTCTGTGACAGTAAGTCGAGTAGAGTTAGAACTGTATAATGGAAAAGCTCCATATGTCCATCAGAAGTCAGATATGATCACTAGTTGTATTGAATTGTCCCCCCCCCCCCACTCCCCCTCCCCCCTCGGCAGGTACACGACCAAACATCTGAACGATGAGACTACCTCCAAGCAGATCAAAAGCATGCTGCAGACAAATTAACTCGACGCTTCTTCAGCAGAACTGAAACTGGAACGACGCAGCTCGACAGAAAAAAGTGTTTTTGTTATTTTTTTGGGTCCAAATTTTCAAAAAACAAAGAAACTACTGAACAAACCTTCAGATTATACATCTCTCTTTAACCTCATGTTTCTGTTTTTGTTTTAAATTCTCTTATGAAAGAATATATTTCCTGTTGTTATAAATGATGGAGTGATTTTTCTCGGTTGATCCAAGAAGTGTAAAAATCAGCTGTTTTTGTTCAAGTTGCATTCACGTCATGTCGGATCTATAACAAACACAAACTAATAATAATAATAATAATAATAATAATAATAATAATAGCACAGTTAACGCTTGTATTTCTAGTCTCTTTTGCTCGCCGTTACACATTTCCAGGATGTTTCGTGCTCCTGTAGCTCCACAAATAGTTTACTGTTTTATAAGTTTACTGAACATCTCATAATGACCACTGAAAGAAACATCGCAACTCACCGCAACACCACGTATAACTTAGGAAATACATGTTGATAACTTTTCATGACAGCTTACGATGATACTGAGCGAATTTGAAGTCGGTTAAATCTTTAGGAGTTTGTTAAAGGTACGAAAGACTGGAAATGGAGAGAAATCAAAATGTCTGACTTCCTGTTGGACTTAGGGTACGGCTCCAAGAGACTTTTTTATCCATCTTCACACGATACATATGCACACCGAATTTTGTTCTTCTACGTCAATCTGGAGCGAGGGGCTACGTGTTCTAGGGGCGCCATAGAGACATTTCGTCACACCTATTTCTGCAAGTCTGACGTGTTTAGGCTGCCAAATGCGTTTGTTTAGGAAGAGCAAGAACAAGAACGAAAGAAATGGTAGTGGCAGTCTATTCTTAATAATCTCTCTGTGAAGACAGATCATGGAGACATTTTAATCTAATGCAGGCGTGTCCAAACTCTCCCATAAACGGTTGTGTGTCTGCAGGTTTTTGTTCCAACCAATCAAGAGCACACGATTCAACCAGTCAAATGTCTGAAGACTCAGTTGATTAAATGGGTTAATGAAAAATAACAATGACGAACTATGGAGATACGAAAAGGAGACAACTGTCCCTTTTTCCACTTTTCATTAATACATGATAGGTACAGGTTTTTTATGTGTCCGACTAGAATATTTTACAACCTGTACAAAAATGTTAATACCTTGGTTTACAACCCATAATATTCATAATATTCACGTTTGCTTAAAGTCGTGTTTTTATTTTTCCCTTTTTCAACTGAACAAATACACGTAGAACAAAAGTATCTGAAAAGTCTCCACAAGGTACGGAAGACAAAAAAAAGACGACTACCTCAAATTAAAAGTAATAAAAAGTAAAATAGAAACAGATTCAGATGATCAGTTATTAGTGAGTTTGACCTGCTGTATGATGCTTAATGATTACATGATTACATTTTTAATTTACTCTGAATGTTTTCCGATATATTCCATTGTTTTTTAGTTGTGTTTTTTCTTTAGTTTAGACTTCCTGTGACTCTAGCAGCACTGCCTTGAGTCTAAAATCAGTTTTTCACCTTTTTACCTGCTGTTTAAAAACCTCTTCTGTCGAGCTGTTGGGTTATGTGAAATTAAGTTTAGTTTAAAGGCTGCTAAAGACAAAAAATACCCAATTATATGATATGATAGTTGTGGGGAAAAATAGCCTAAACACGACATCCTGTTAGAGGTTTTTATTCTTCTGGGACAATTTGGCTCTTTATTGTTCTCTAGAAACCAAGATGCCTGCAGTTGTGGTGATAATCTGTCTCTGAATAATAATAATAATAATAATAATAATAATAATAATAATGATAATAATAATAATAATGATAACTGTTGGGTACTGAATAACTAACTGAGTCATCATCAGTCTGGCACATGACGAAGGAACCTCGTCAGTAGCTGCAGATGTCTTGAAAGGAAGTCTTCATATAATATGAGTCATATTGTGGTTAAACTATAAAAAATGATTCATGAAGACAACAATACAAAGAGGAATGATCATTTTTAGATCTCAGGAAACACGATCAGATGCATTTTCAGTATAATAGAACTTAAATCCAGTTAAAACATAGCAGCGGTTCCTCTGATGTGACGTGAATGCAGCTTTTATTTTTTAGCAGTTCGGATCTGTTAGCCGCCGTTTTCTTGGAGTTTTGTTGTTGTTGTTTTTTTTGTTAAAGGTCTGACGGATCAACGCCGCGGTATCGCTTCCACCTCCAGAACCCACAAACCTTACCGCCTTAAGTTTATAAGACTGATTTTTAAGTCCTCTGCCGCACTTCCTACCTCAGAAGAAAAAAAAGAAAGAAAGGTTTCTGTGGCCGAGGTTGTAACATCAGAATTCATTTGTCCAATATTTACATTTATGACCAAAATACCTGCAGAGCCAATGACTTCCCCTTCAGCCTCAGCTGGACTTTAGAGTCTCAGTCTGGGTTTAACCTGCTATTCAGGCTGTTTCCTGGTTCTGGGTTTAATCAGCAATGATTCATCAATTATAATCGATTAGTCTGCATCTTTTAACCTTCCTGTCGTCCTCCCGGGTCAAATTGATCCCGTCTGTTTTGACTGTTCCTTCTTTCCTTCCTTCCTTCCGTCTGTCCTTCCTCCCTCCCTTCCTCTCTCTTTCCTTTCTTCCTTCCTCCCTCCATCCTCCTTTCTTCCTTCCTTCTGTCCTTCCTTCTTCCCTCCATCCCTTTCCTCCCTTCCCTCCTTCCATCCTCCCTTCCTTCTTTCCTCCCTTCGTCCTTCTCTCTTTCTTTCCTCCCCATTACCTTCCTTCCTTCCTCCCTTCCTTCCTCCCTTCCTGCCTCCCTCCTTTCCTTCTTTCTTCCTTCCTTCCTTCCTTCCTTCCTTCCTTCCTTCCTCCCTCCCTTCCGAAGACAACAGGAGGGTTAAATGAATTGCCAACTGTTTTGACTTGTTTTGAGTCATTTTTTATAGACAACAAACCTTCCAATTCTTTGCTTCCTGCTTATTAAATGTGAATATTTTCTGGTTTGTTTACCAGCCTGTGACAGTAAATTTAACTTTTGTCGTGTTGTTGATAAAATGAGACGTTTGAGGACTTTAGGAAACACTGATCAACATTTTTCACCATTTTAAAGACCAAACAATGAATCAGTTCATCCAATAATGAAAGTAATCATTAAGATTGCAGTTGATGTAGTTCTCTGGGTCATTTGGTGGGAAAGCGTCTGCACATGCTCAGTAGCCAGTTGACTGGGTGGACTGGAGCCGCTGCTGGTCCCAGTGTGAAGCAAACAAAAACATTTCAAACTGTTTCCTCATTTCATTTTTTCTTTAATTTCCAGTTTCCACAGTTTAAATGTAGCCTGACCTGCCTGGTGCATGAAGCCATGTAAAACCAGTACAGTCCCAGTATGAAACTGGCTGCAGAGAGCAGGCAGGAAACGTTGTGGTACTGATGTGAGGGTCCGACTGGAAACCTGTACAAGCTTCTTTTTATTTTTTTTATTTTTTGCTTTGTATGTTCATGCTGCAGTGTCAGGGATTGTATGGCATTAAACTGTTGTAATGATGTTTGTGATCGCAAAATAAAGTTTTTTTTAAGTAAAAATCTGTTTTTGTCTTTCTGGGTTTCAAGGTTTCTTTGTCATTAACATTAACATGTTGTGTTCATGTTATATATGAGTTATCCTAACAACCAGTTTCCTGCTTATAAATAGTGTTCACATATCTATAATCATATATGTGTGAATATAAACAAAGCACAAAAAGTAAGTAATGTGTTTGGTTCTTTCCAGGCAGGGAGTTCTGGTCCTCTGAAATGAGGCCAAAACAGAAGTAACTTAAAACTGCATTCTATCAAAAGGCCACCAGGGGGCGTCCGTTTTGGTGTCAAAAGGACTTCCGTCTCTATACAAGTCAATGGAGAATTCACCAACTTCTCACTTGATTTCTAACCTCAGTAAACGTTTTCAAAATGTGTTTATGGTCTCAATCGCTAGTTTAAAGCCTTCTTCAATGCAGTATGATGTTCATTTGGGACATTTTGGCCTCCCTGATTTTATATGTGACGATAAAGCAGGGTATGCATTAGGGCGTGGCTACGTGGTGATTGACAGGTTGATTGGTTCACAGGTTCAGGAGGGCGCCTCATGCTCATCCTGATGCCCATATAAGTAGAATCCCTATTTTTATTTTTCCCAGCATGCACCTGAAATGTTCAAGATGGCGCTGCTCAGATCCGATACTATTGGCCTCCGAGCAGCAGTCCACAAACCAATGGGTGACGTCACGGATGTTACGTCCATTATATATACAGTCTATGGTTCTTCCTCAAACTACTGAGGCTCCTGTTTGTTAAATGGCCAATATGTCTTGTTTCTTCAGACTTCAGTCATTCACCAAACAAGAGTCAATAGCAGAAGTAGCTGTTCGGCATCGGCAGAGAAGATCTGACACATTTTTCATGGGGACAACCCAGATACTCATCTCTGCTGCTCATCACATTAATGCATGTTCCTTATAAATGAGGCTCCATTTAAAAGGAATATAAACAGGCTTTCATACAGTACTAGATTTATTACCAAGAAGCTTTGTTACAACAAAGAAATACTCTACAAAACACACATTTCCTTAGTATGTTCATGAACATGTGTGTGTGGGTGTGTGTGTGGGAAAAACTCATAGCAGATATGTAGTTTCATGTTTTAAAGAGTGTCAGTCCTTTTCTAAAAACATGGTGTTGATTCTTGGAAAACGTTTCTTCTCTTAT
This sequence comes from Scomber scombrus, assembly GCF_963691925.1. Taxonomy (NCBI): domain Eukaryota; kingdom Metazoa; phylum Chordata; class Actinopteri; order Scombriformes; family Scombridae; genus Scomber; species Scomber scombrus. The sequence continues at coordinate 30,448,608 of NC_084980.1, forward strand.
CTGAAATGTTTTTTCACTTCCTACTGACTGTTTTCACTTTTGGTTGATTTGTAAAATGAAATCCAGTTTTCAGGTTTCTGGTTTCTTGTATCTGCTTGAACTGAGGCTCCTGTTTGTTAAATGGCCAATATGTCTTGTTCCACCATACAAGAGTCAATAACAGAAGTAGTTATTCGGCATCTCTGCTGCTCATCACATTAATGCAGGTTCCTTATAAATGAGGCTCCATTTAAAAGGAATATAAACAGGCTTTCATACGATATTAGATTTATTACCAAGAAGCTTTGTTACAACAAAGAAATAATCTACAAATATACATTTACTTACTTTTTGTGCTATGTTATAAACGTGTCTGTATGATTGAGTGGGTGTGTGTGTGTGTGTCTGTTTCTGTATGTGTGTGTATGTTTCTGTATGTGTGTGTGTGTGTGTGCGTGTAAGTGTGTATGTGTATGTATGTGTGTGTGTGTGTGTATATGTGTGTGTGTATGTGTGTGTGTCTGTCTGTATGTGTGTGTGTGTATGTCTGTATGTGTGTGTGTGTATGTGTGTGTGTGTGTGTGTGTCTGCATGTGTGTGTATGTCTGTATGTGTGTGTGTATGTGTGTGTATGTGTGTGTGCGTGTAAGTGTGTATGTGTATGTATGTGTGTGTGTGTGTGTGTGTGCGTGTGTATATGTGTGTGTGTATATGTGTGTGTGTATGTCTGTATGTATGTGTGTGTGTATATGTGTGTGTGTATGTCTGTATGTGTGTGAGTGTGTATGTGTGTGTGTGTGTATGTGTGTGTGTGTATGTGTGTGTGTGTGTGTGTGTATATGTGTGTGTGTATGTCTGTATGTGTGTGTGGGTGTGTGGAGTAAAAACACCTCAAAAAATATGTAGTTTCATGTTTTAAAGAGTTTCAGTAAATTTCTAAAAACATGGTGTTGATTCTTGGAAAACGTTTCTTCTCTTATCTGAAATATTTTTTCACTTCCTACTGACTGTTTCCACTTTAGTCTGTTTGTAAAACAGTTTCAGGTTTCTTGTATCTGCTTGAACACAGATAGAAACTCTTTCATCTTTAATGCCGTCAGTCGTATTTTCATCTCTGGCTTTTTTAAATATGTTGTTGTTTTTGTGGACTGAGGGATTGTTGGTGGTCAGCTCTTCTTCTTCTTCTTCTTCTTCTGTCAGTATTTATAAATCCTGACTCATCTTGTTGCTTCTGCTTTTCTGTCTGCACACAAGTCTTTCCTCTCTTCTTCTGTCTCTCTACATTTCTATAGATCTTTATTTATCCTCATTTTTAATCATTCAAATCTATTTTAAACTGTATTTCTTGTGTTTCTGTGTATTTATGTGACTCTGAATCCATTTTAACGCTTTAGTTAATAATTATGATATAGGCTGGAGTTCAACTGGAACATGACAGGGATTTTAACCTCACAGCTCAGTCTCGCTCCAATCTTATCTCAAGTCACAGTTAGCAGAAAGTATTTAATGTTCACCCCACCCAAAACACACACACACACACACGCACGCACACACACACACACACACACACACACACACACACACACACACACACACACACACACACACACACACACAGAAATGCCCTAGGTCACTTCTGGGGACATTGCCTAATCACCGGAGCCATAAACCTGCTTTTTCCCAACTTTATCCCCAATTACCTGGTTTTTAGTCTGAAATTTGCCTCCAAAAGTAGCAGGAGACACACACACACACACACACACACACACACACACACACACACACACACACACACACACACACTCAAACACACACACACACACACACACACACACACACACACACACACACACACACACACACACACACACACACACACACACACACACACACACACACACACACTCAAACACACACACACACACACACACACACACACACACACACACACACACACACACACACACACACTCTCTCTCTCTCTCTCTTCAGATTCTTTGGTAGCGAGTCATTCCAGGGAAAAAGGCAGCTGACAGGAAGCAGCTGACTGAGCGAATCCACGTGTGTGTGTGTGTGTGTGTGTGTGTGTTGGTTTTAAAATGGAAAGTTGTACATCTGTTATCTAACCTCAGTCTGACTCTGGCGTTTGTGTATGTTCTGTCTTTGTGAGGACCTGATAGTGTTCAAGCATTAAAGGATTAAAGGAGAATATCTATCTATATGTCTACTAACAAGTATTGTGTGTGTATCTAAAGTCTGATATATTTTATTCCTTTGTTGTTATTATTAGAAACACATCACAAACTTTTTATAATGAAGAGTTTGCTCAGAAACGGCTCTAAAGGCCAATAACAGTGATGATGTTTCAGTCTCTGAGAGAAGTTCTGTTTAAGATGTTCTGACGTTTTTATGAGAAAGTTACAGTGTAGTTCAAACAGGAAAAGGTTGTAATATGACACATTATGCACGGCTCCTGGTCCTGGATTACAGCTCCACCTTCAACACGATCAGCTAGCAGACCTGGGAGTACCAACACCAACCTGCTAGACTTCCTCACAGACAGACGACAGGTGGTGAGGATGAGGAACAAGGTCTCTGCAGCGCTCACACCGAGTACCAAAGAGCCCCAAACTCTTTGCACTATACACACATGACTGCACTTCCACCCAGGACAATAACAATATTCTTAAATATGCAGATGACACCACAATCCATGGCCTCATTGGGGGGGGGGGCCCTCATTCATTATAGACTTCAGGAGACGAGCCCTAACCCTATGCAGCCAATCACCATCAAGGGAACTGTGGTGGAGCTACAAGTTCCTCAGCCTGCACATCTCAGAGAGCCTCAGCTGGGCCAAACACACTGCAACCACAGTGAAAAAGCTCAGCAGAGGCTGCACTTCATCAGGGTGCTAAAGAAGGCTGTACTTGGACGCCAGCCCCTCACCCAATCCTACAGAGATAGATAGATAGATAGATCTCCCTTACTCCTTTCCTTCCTTCCTTCTTTCCTCCCTTCCTTCTTTCCTTCCTTCCTTCCTCCCTTCCTTCTCTCCTTCCTTCCTTCCTCCCTTACTCCTTTCCTTAGGAGTAAGGGAGTCCCTAGTAAATAAATAAAAGGAACACAAATCGAAGAGACAACAAATAAATAGATAAAATACAAATAGAAGAGACAACGCACACAACACAATACAACACACAATCAGAAGGATACCAGACCCAGAACACATGTGTTGTTAGGTATGTGTTTGGGTTTGTAAGCTTGCTGCTACATAGTTGTGTGTCTGATTAGAGGTTTAGGGGAATGAACTTTAATGTCCTCACAAGTATAGAAGCACAAACATGAGGGAGTGTGTGTGTGTGTGTGTGTGTTTTCATTCCAGCACCGTATCAGTTTGATAACATTTTTCCTGACTGAGTATCTGAGGACTGGACTCAGGTTTCCATGTTTCAGACGTCACAAAGTTAACCGTTACTATCACTTATAAAACATTTAACTTACAACTGTATTTCCACTCTGTCTCCGTCCTCTGGTCATCTCTGTTGACTCATAATCGACAGTAAACATGACTGATTCTTTTCTTTCTTTTTTTTTTATAAATGAAAAGATCACTCTTCTTCTTTCCTCTCCTGCAGGTGACTCAGGTCACAGAAACGTCTTCCTGCTGATTCACAGAGCAGATTAATCATGATTATGTTCATCACTGAATTAAACTGGACTTCCTGTTTAACCACAGAGCACATTTATGCTCATGCCTCCATAAAGGAAGTCTGATCCTTTTCTATAACATCCGATGTGTAGATAGATCCAAACCAAGTGATCAGTGGAAATGAAATGAAATACATTGTTAAGCGATCAGCTACAGGTAACCAGTGGAGCTCGATAAGCGGCGGAGTGACGTGTCTTTGGCTGGTTGAACACCAGTCGCACCGCCGCATTCTGTATCATCTGCAGTGGCTTCACCGCGCAGGCCGGCAACATGGAGGAGCTGAGCTGGTTGCTGCGTTTCTGGTTTGTGTGTTCGTGTTCATGGAGGTGGATGTTATTAACTTTTTTCCGGTAATGTAGACGCTTTCTACTACTGTTCTTCTTCTGCTGGGTTATAAAAATGCTGCTTATTTTGGCGCTTTCTATTGATGCCACATCCTGCTTTGAGTTTACCCGATCAGCACCAAGTAAACCTCAAGCCCCACCCAGAAGTTTTTCGGGGCCAAACAGAGTACCGACCCCGAGGCAGGGACTCATTTAGCCCCCGAAAAAGATCCAGGAGATTGTTCTTTAGGGAATGTTCCTGCTTTGGAGACAAACGCCAACGTCCCCGTAAAATTACCCCGATGTTCCTACAGTAGAAACGGGGCTAATGAGGTTTCAGTAAAAAATAACTTTTTAGTTTTTTAAGATAGAAACACCACCTCTATAATAGTAGTCACCAATGCCATCAATGTGTTTAAACCAAAAACAAATTAAGTGTTAAACTACTTTCTGCCAGAAGGGTTAAAACAATAAAAGAAACATAAATAAATAAATAAGACCTGGACTTTATCTTCACTTCACTCCTGTGTGTTCAGATCAGGTTACAGTGGACAGACACACACACACACACACACACACACACAAACACACACACACACACACACCTGTCGTCCCTGCAGCGGTTCCTGACACTTGATTGACAGGTCCTGCTGGGAGTGGGCGGGGCTTGTTTGGTTCCTGGACGTCAGCGTCTCAGCAGTGTGACTAAGATGTGACTCAGGATGTTTTGACTGTGAGAGCTGGTCTGAATCAGTGGAGCAGTTTGTAAACATGTTGGTTCCGTTTCTTTTTACTTTCTGTCTTTCACCAAATAAAACATAATGAAGGGTTATGGTTAGATTGTTCTTATCAAGTTTGGTTGTGCTGTATGCTGAGATGATGTTTGTTATGTCACTGTTTATTTATTTATTTATGGTTGTTGTGTTAGTTGTTTTTTGTACGTTCACTGCAAACCAAATTTCCCCTCGAGGGACAATAAAGCTCTGAACTTCTTGCATGCTCACGTTTATACTTTTATTTCTCATCTCTCTCACAGCTCATAATTCATTTCTTGGACATCAGTTAAGACGTCAGCTGGTCACATCTAACCAAATTGTATTTAGATTTTTGTGACTTCTTCCTGCTCCCCAGAAGCTTCAAACCTTCAGCAGGAGCAGCGATGGGCTGTGAGGTGAGTTTGAACCAGGCGGGGAGTTCTGGTCCTCTGAAATGAGGCCAACGCGGAAGTAACTTAAAACTGCATTCTATCAAAAGGCCACCAGGGGGCGACCGTTTTGGTGTCAAAAGGACTTCCGTCTCTATACAAGTCAATGGAGAATTCACCAACTTCTCACTTGATTTCTAACCTCAGTAAGTGTTTTCAAAATGTGTTTATGGTCTCAATCGCTAGTTTAAAGCCTTCTTCAATGCAGTATGATGTTCATTTGGGACATTTTGGCCTCCCTGATTTTATATGTGACGATAAAGCAGGGTATGCATTAGGGCGTGGCTACGTGGTGATTGACAGGTTGATTGGTTCACAGGTTCAGGAGGGCGCCTCATGCTCCTCCTAATGCCCATATAAGTAGAATCCCTGTTTTTATTTTTCCCAGCATGCACCTGAAATTTTCAAGATGGCGCTGCTCAGATCCGATACTATTGGCCTCCGAGCAGCAGTCCACAAACCAATGGGTGACGTCACGGATGATAAGTCCATTTTATATACAGTCTACGCTTTGAAGTTATGGCCACATCTTGAATTGCAGGTCATGTGACATCCACGGGGCCCAAAATACTTTTAAACACACATTACAATAAAAAAAAAGTTGTACAATTATGAATCCAAATTTTGAATGTTTGAGGCCCACCAATAGTTTTTTCTATCATCATAATTTGAGCCATTAGGTGCATTAAAGTGTGTGTAATACACACTGCAGCCTGTAGGGGGCATCAGTGCAACTTTAGACTGATGTCACGTCTAGAGAGAGACAGAGAAGATAAATGTGTTTGTCTTATCAGGACCGGAACGCTTGAAACAAGTTTATCTTTATAATAAGTGTGTGAAGATTAAATGTTCAAGCGGCTGGGTGTGAAGTGTGTGTGTGTGAGTGTGTGTGTGTGTGTGTGTGTGTGTGTTCCTGCTGGTTTCCAAGAATTTTGTGTTTCAGGTGTGTCTCACCTGAGATCAAAGCGCAGGGGAACAGAGGGTGGGGTTTCTTTTTTTCTTTCTTTCTTTCTTTACAATGTATTACATAAAAAACAAGATCCAACATCCTGCTACAGAAATGGCCTCTGCATGAAGGAACAGCACTTAGTGACATAACTCTTCCTACAGTATATTTAGGAATTAGAGTTTTACCTGCAAAAAAAATTCAAATAAATACTGTAGTGTTTTGTTTATATATAATTATGTCTTTTCTAACATATTAATGTTTTCTGTGGTGAAATGTGACAGGATTCATGATGTTTGCTCAGATGAAGCAGAGCAGGTTGTTTTCAGTGGTGGAAAGTTAAGTACTTAAGTAGGGGGGATGAGGGTAATGTGGGACACTTTTTGCAATTCTGACTTGTTTCCCATATTTACATATGAATCTAACACATTATATCAACACCTAATATCATTATGAAATCCCCGAGATGTTTCCTTGTTAATCAGAAGGCAATTTTTAGTTGCTGTACTCTATACTAAAATGGCACACATATATTTATTAATGTTCCTTGTGCTAAATTGTTTCCGAATTTGTGGATTTCCTAATGTGGGACACTTGTCACAGACCCGCCTCCGTGATGTTTGTGTGTCTGTGTGTTCTCTCTCTCTCTGTAATGTCTCCTCTCCAATCCCCAATCATCAGATCCTGCACAGCTGTGGCTCGTTCTGCAACTACGTCCAGCCCATCACTTACAAGATCCTTCCCAACCTGGCACCATCATCTCTCTGAACTGATTCACATCTACACACCTTCCCCAACTCTCCGATCCTCCTCTGCCAACCAGCTCTTTGCCCCATCTGCCAACTTAACTACCATCATGGGGTCAAGACCCTTCAGCCGATCTGCCCCCCCCCCTCAGGAACTCTCTCCCACCAGACATTCACACTTCTGGCTCTGTTTCCACCTTTAAATCCCGCCTGAAAACGCTCCTATAGAGCTGCATCCTCTGTCTCACACTAACTATGCATCACGTTCTTGTTTATTTATTGTACTGATGCTTTATAGTCACATTCATATTTATTCTTTATCTTTGCACTAAATGTTACCTGATTTATATTGTTTGATGTACTGTTGTTGTGTTTTATGAGCCTTGTAAGGTGCCTTTAAATATAATGCATCATTATTATTATTATTATTATTATTATTATTATTATTATTATTATTATTATTATATATACTCCACTCTGTCTGTCAGTCACTGTCGGATCGTGTGCCATACTGGGTTTGTTGTGCCACGCTCTCTGCCCTGAAATGCTGCTGCCTGTTAACCTGCTAGCCAGCTCGGTCTTCCTGGATTCTCTCTGCACATTCCTCTGCAAGACCGAAGCCACAAAGCCATTTGCTCACCTTTCTGCCCCCTTTCCCCCCCCCCCACAATAAATGTGTGGTTTGCAACTAACTTTTGCCTCTCGTGGTCTGCATTTGGGTCCTAAAGCCAAACCTGACAACACTGATTGATTTATACATTTAGTAGGCCTACAATTTTTTGCTTTCTTCATCAGATAGGTTAAAAAACTAGTACTGAGTATGTTGACGATTAGCTTTAAAATAATTGAATAGAAAAAGAGATAAATGTACTGGAGCTTAGTTGTCCCACATTACCCTAATCCACCTTACTGTAATACTTTAACTACATCACTCATAATACTGCAGTACTTTCACTGCAGGAGGATGTTTCATGCAGGACTTTTACTTCAGTAAACTACCTAAGTACTTCTTCCACTGCTGCCTATAAAGCCAGTTAGGCCAGCTAGTGTTGTTCAGCCTGAGCAGATCATTGTCTTCTAGGGACATGGGCACATTTACTGTGATCTGATAAGTGTCAGCTCTCTGTGATCAGTGTACGGCAACCTGCAGGGACAAACGGTAAGAACAGTCTGATGAGGGCAACTTTCCACTGCCGTTGAGATGAAAGTCAAACCTGCGAGATATTTCACTTGACCTCACTCCAATCAGGTCAAACGTTATTATCACATCAGACTGATTTCCTTCACCTGTGGCAGTTAAAAATAAACCTGTGTGTGGTTTTTATTATCAGACACACAGATAATAAAACTCTCACACAGGTGGATCCACTCTCACTGCTGTCTCACTCTTTACACCTACTTCCTGTCATCTTTACACAGCTGTGCACAACTGTTAATATTAATAGGAGTAAAGTTCAGCATTGCAACATCAAACCACATTTTCCTTTCCAACTTATCTATAAACCATTTGTTGCAAAAAAAATACCCGATGCCCATTTAAGGAGCTTCCTTCCTCTTGGTTGGAGGGATCAATGCCAGGGGAGCAGGAAGCCGCTCCTCTGTTTGACTGATAACACCGCCGACAAAGAAAGCCCCGCTCCCCTTCATATAAAAGCCTTATCAGCGGGCAGTTTGCTGCTTTATCAGGGCAACAGTTTGAGCTGTCAGGTGTGGAGTTTTACTTCTAGTTCTTCGTTGGTTAACCAGAGCAGATGTCTGATTAGATTACACACAACACGACTGTTTTCTTTTCTTCTGCAGACTTCCATCAACCCACATTTCATCCCTGCCTCCTACAAACCAACCTTCATACTCTACTATTTAAAGAAATATGGTTGCTATTCTGATCCCAGTCAGAAGTCAGCAGGTGGATGTTTGGATGGACAAACTGTTTTTACTTTTTACTTTGCATAGTTGGTTAAAGAGTTGTTCTAACTCATGTTGATAAATCGACTTCTGAACCAACAAAAGCACAAATCAGGCAGATTAGTGATCACTACTTTTATGGATACTTTTCATCAACACAGACACACTGCTTGTTAACTGGAAGGGAGATGATGTCCTGCCAAGAGCTTCAGATCAGCCTCATATCTTCCATTAACGCCTCAACACCTTTTTCTTGTTTGTTATGCAAATATTAGGGGATAAACAGCTGGTGGCATTAAATCTGCAGTCGGTGCCATTAAACAACAAGATGACATCATTAAAAGAGAGACAGTCAAAGCTCAAACAATGGAAAACGTGATGGAAATATGAGATTTCTCTTTGTTTCAAGTACACATTCGAGGGAACTTTGCGGTCTACTCATCACTTCACGTTTTCACCTCTTCACTGACGTTGAAGTCACATGATTCATACGTCATCAGTTTACATTAGATTGAAAGCTCATCACACCACAACTTAACAAAACAGAACAGACAAAACACAAACAAATCAAATAATGAGTAACTTTAGTGTCTGTAGCCAACTTTCTATGCACATTTAAACCAACTTCGTTGGAAGAAGGAAGGAAAGAAAGAGAGAAGGAGGGAGGGAGGAAGGAAAGAAGGAACAGTCACAACAGACAGGGTCAATTTGACCCGGGAGGACGACAGGAAGCTTAATGCTCTTGACAATAAGCACCGTGGTTCTCCAGTGACGGTCTCGCCTCGCTTGTTAGTCGGATTTGGATTAAAGATGTTAAAATGTAAATCAGAAAACGCTTTCATGTCATTATGGTAGACGATGACTAACAAAGGATCATCTCGCTTAGCTGCGGAGATGTTTGGATTATTTTATGGTCACCATCTTTGTTTGGGTCAGAGAGTATGGATACATGGATACTTCGGGACAGGAAATACCAATGTTATTATCTGCTTATTGATCCGGTTCTTAGAAACAGTCGGCCAACACAGGTTTCCAACGATGCAACAGTTTTATTATCTCCTTACATGCTGGTGGATATATTAAATATAACTGGTAGATAAGATAAATGCTCGGCTGCCTTGCTGTGCTAATATTAGCCTCTGAGTGACGCCATGGAAACTTCACGTTCATCTAATAAAGATAATTATTTAATCATTAAGTTAAAACATGTTGCAATGACTGCTGTTATTGAAGATGAACTATAAGATGGCCGAAGATAACTTTAGTTCAGAGGTTGCTCTGCACTCACACATGAGTTCAGCCTTTTCCATTATGTCAACTCTACACACCTTTAACCCTCCTATTGTCCTAGAGTCACGGAAGGAAGGGAGGAAGAAGGAAGGAAGGGAGGAAAGGAGGAAAGGAAAGAAGGAAGGGAGGAAGAAGGAAGGAAAGGAGGAAAGGAAAGAAGGAAGGGAGGGGGGAAGGAAAGAAGGAAGGAGGGAGGGTGGGAGAAAGGAAAAGAGGAAGGAATGAAGGAAGGAGGGAAGGAAGAAAGGACGGTAGGAAAGGAAAGAAGCAAGGGAGGGAAGAAGGAAGGAAAGGAGGAAGGAAAGAAGAAGGAAGGAAAGGAGGAAGGAAGGAAGGAAGGAAGGAATGAAGCTAGGAATGAAGCTAGGAAAGGAAAGAAGGAAGGGAGGGAAGAAGGAAGGAAATGAGGAAGGAAGGAAGGAGGAAAGAAGGAAGGTAGGAGGGAGGGAGGAAGGAAAGAAGGAAGGAGGAAGGAAGGAAAGAAGCACAGAGGAAAGAATGAAGGGAGAAGGAAGGACGGAGGAAAGAAGGAAGGGAGGAAGGTAGGGGGGAGGAAAGAAGACGGGGTCAATTTGACCCGGGAGGACGACAGGAAGGTTAATAAGAGGAATTGATAAACTCAGAGGCCAGATCTTGACCAAGCAGCCGAGGTGATGTTCAAATTACTGCAGGAACAGAGAGAGTTTGGGGATTACAGATGTGTCCTCAATATGAAACTGTATTTATAGTTTATCATCATCATCACCATCATCATCCAGCAGCAACAGTCCACTGATACGAGGACAGAAAACCTGAGATACAGCAGGTGAAGTCTAATCTTTGTAACTCTGCAGGAAACAGACCTCTCTCTCTCTCAGCTGTCTCACCTGAGCTGTGAATAATAGGAGTCGATGTCAGAAACCACAGATGAAGTTTATCATGCAGACCGGCTGTAGTTCTGAGAAAACCACGAGGTGGTGCCTTTGAAGCTCAGGAAACAACTGCAATATTTTTAGGTTGCTGCCTTCCTGACAAATGTAAGCTGCTGATTGATCTGCTTTGACACACAAAAAAACCCCGTGGCTTTTATTTGCTTTCTCTTCGACTTTCTGCTGTCATGAGCGGAAAAACCATCTGCAGTGAGAGTGAAATGTCACAGTTCCTGAGTTTAACTGGAGCCTTTTATTCTAGTAAATCATGCTTCATGTAAACAATGAAATCAGAATAATGTGTGATTGTTGACTGGTTTAAACATTTAAAAAACTGATCATATTTATCATATTTATCACGTGAGTCATGAGAGTTGATCATGTGCATCTCTAGCAACAGTCTTTGGTTGTTAATAATTGATATTCAACTTTTCCTTTTCTTGTACAGTAGCCCTGAAAGCTCAACACACCACAACAAAACACAAACAAATGAAATAATGAGTAACTTTAGTGTCTGAAGCCAACTTTCCATGCAAATTTAGTGCCTTTTTGAACCATCTTTACAGGAAATGGGGAAGAAAACTTGGTTTCTCTCCACCCACTGATGTTATGCAAATATTAGGGGATAAACAGCTGGTGGCATTAAATCTGCAGTCAGTGCCATTAAACAACAAGATGACATCATTAAAAGATTGACAGTCAAAGCTCAAACAATGGAAAACGTGAAACTTTGCGGTCTACCCATCGCTTCACACATGTTTTCACCTCTTCACTGATGTTTAAGTCACATGATTCATGCGTCATCAGTTTACATTAGATTTTTTTATCCACCTCAGAATTTCCAGCAGAATACTAAAAAAAAACCTGATGGTAAGCAACATATACGCGTGCACGTAAACACAAACAATAAAGATTTGAAAATGTGAATGTCCAGAGGAAGACGATGTTTGATGAGCTTTGTAAAAGTGAAGTAATACAAAACAAAAGTCAAGTCAAGTCAAACTTTATTTATAAAGCACATTTAAAAACAACCTCAGTTGAACCAAAGTGCTGTACAGTTGTTAAAATGCAATATAATCACACACAAATATAATAATAAATAAAACAGTAAAGGAATAGTAAGAGCTCAATTTAACAAAGAGCCAAGGATTCTCACCTAGCTGTGGCTGAACGCCAAGGAGAAAAGATGGGTTTTCAGCAGTGTCTTAAAGTGCTCAACAGACTGTGCAGCTCTAACCTGGATAGGTAGGCCGTTCCACAGCTTTGGGGCCGCGACTGAGAAGGCTCTGTTCCCACGGGTACAGAGTCTGGACCGAGGTTCTGCCAGGAGCAGCTGGTTTGCCGACCTAAGTGCTCTGGACATACTGTGAGGCTGCACAAGCTCTGATAAATAAGATGGTGCCAGACCATTTAAACACTTAAAAACAATTAATAAAACCTTGAACTGGATCCTAAAATGAACAGGCAACCAGTGCAAAGATGCAAGGACGGGACTGATGTGATCACGCCGTTTCTTTCCAGTCAGCAGGCGGGCAGCTGCATTCTGGACAACCTGTAACCGACGCAGTGCTGACTGGTCGAGACCAACAAGTAAAGAGTTACAGTAGTCTAAGCGTGATGTAACAAAGGTGTGAATAACTTTCTAAAGATCCTTTCTGGGGAGATAAGCCTTTACTTTAGCTACTAGTCTTAGCTGGAAGAAGCTCGTTTTAACGATAGAGCTTATTATCTGTTTATCGAACCTAAAGTCACTGTCCAACATAACACCACGGTTCCTTGCAAAAGGGTGACAGTGAGACTTCAGGGTGCCAATGGCGCTGTCATAACCATCTAGGAGATTTTGTTGGCCGAAGTTTTGACTTGAACCAATCTCGCAGCATCTCTGAGCATCAAAGGGTCGACTGAGTTGTGTTTTTGCAGAAGTGGCTGAAACTCGCTGCTGAACGGTGTGATGGAGGCGAGCGCAGTGGACCGAGGGGGAGACACCAGTGACTCACACACTTATGACACATTTACATCTTTCCAAATTCAGCGACACGTTTTTTTTTTGGCTGCAGATTTGATGCCTTTAAGGGAAATTCCCCCCGAGGTAACTTCTTCTTTTGTGATGACTTGTGTTCTCTTGTTTTGATTGCATTTTATTGTCTGTATGTCTAGTTTCTTTTTATCTCTGATCCAAACTCAATCTTTTTCACACTGAAAAGGCTTCTCGTGTTTCAGAAAGGATGCTCACCATCAAAACGGCAAACAGACCCAGTTATCAGTAAACTAGCTGGTGAACATAGTGGAGCATTTAGATGTTTCCCTCAGGAGTTGGTAGAGAGTAAAAACAGAGCTAACAGAGAGAATATTAGACTTTACATTCAGCAGATGGACAGAAACACGATGAACTAATGAATGATAATGTTGATCAGTAACTGCTGCATGTGGAAATAAACAGCTGTTTGCTAACAAGTTAAACTATTGGACAATAAATCAGCAAATGGTTTAACAGTGCGATTAAGTAAAACCAATCAGAATCAATGAATCAGTGTGGTAGAAGGAGGTCGGTGATACTCATAGTTTTCTAATGAATACGTACATATACAATAGGGATAAATCGGGCATTTGTTGGGGACTATTCATTTCTCAGTAGCAAATGAATCCACATTTGGTGCTCTAGGGAGGGTTTTTAACATCTGTTGCAGTGACCACTAGAGGCTGAAAGAACTAGACACACTGATAATGTCGGTAGTTGGTTATGGGGTTCGTCAGGGTCCAAGTCTTGTCCTTTATATTTTCAGTGATGTAACATGATCACATGGACTATTTTCAGTGGTGTATGCATCCACATTTGGTGCTCTAGTGAGTCAAGTATGTGTGTGAGTCTAAATTAACTTGATAAAGGAACATGTGCAGCTGTGTTTTTAATAGTTTTTGGACAACAGCGGAGGAATAAGACATACCACAATACTAGTTAGTAGATTCATTTTGGTACATTGGACCCTTATTCTCTCAGCCTGTCACCTTCAACCACAACAACAGAAAAAAGTACTCTGTTAAATATTCTGTAAACAACTGTTGCGTCTTTGGAAACTCAGCTCAGCGCTGTGGTCGGCTGGTTTCTCTGTCGGTGGTCTAGCAGGTTTCTCTTTCCGCTCAGCGTGCAGGAGGCAGTCAGCTGTGAACTCGGGAAAACCCTGCAGCAGACGCACTGTGAGGGGGTGGAGGCTTAGGGGTGGAGATAGGGGGATGCCATCACGGTGTCCCATGAGATGGGTGGGGGGACTACAGTGTTGTAACTTCATGTTATTATTTAGTATGTTTTGATGAAGCTGAATTGTCCCTGAATTCATAGAAACAGCCGTTAAACTAAATCTGACGATACTAAGAGGTTAATGGAGACATTCTGCATGTCTCCATGTCTATGTTCTATTGATTTACAATAAAAAACTGGATTATTGTTATAATGACCCTTTATATCTAAAGAGAGAGCTCCTCTCTCTTTAAGACCCCCCCCCCCCCTCCTGATGAGCCCACTCTGTTCTGATTGACCAACTTCAGCAAACTTCTTCACACCTGATCTCATGCATCAGTTGTCATCTGCTATCAGTATAGGAAAGTACAATTCAGTACAAGTTTGAGGTACTTGCACTTTACTGTAGTATAGTTTGAGGTACTTGTACTTTACTGTAGTATAGTTTGAGGTACTTGTACTTTACTGTAGTATAGTTTGAGGTACTTGTACTTTACTGCAGTACAGTTTGAGGTTCTTGTACTTTACTGTAGTACAGTTTGAGGTACTTGTACTTTACTGTAGTACAGTTTGAGGTACTTGTACTTTACTGTAGTATAGTTTGAGGTACTTGTACTTTACTGCAGTACAGTTTGAGGTTCTTGTACTTTACTGTAGTACAGTTTGAGGTACTTGTACTTTACTGTAGTACAGTTTGAGGTACTTGTACTTTACTGTAGTACAGTTTGAGGTACTTGTACTTTACTGTAGTATTTCCATGTGATGCTACTTTCTACATCTCAGAGGGAAATATTGTACTTTCTACTCCACTACATTTATTTAACAGCTTTAGTTACTTTTCAGATGCAGATTTGACACAATGGATAATATAACAAGCTTTATAAATACAACACATTGTTAAAGATGAAACCAGACAGCAGTGTGTAGTCGGCTCACATTTCAGATGTCTATGAGTTGTTAACAGCTCCACCAAATACGGATTTCTCACATGCTTTCATTACAGACTAAACTAGCTAACTGTATATAAAGTAGTGTAAACTAGCTCCACCTCCAGCAGCTACAACAGTAACATGCTGCTCTAACACTGATGCTTCACTATTAATAATCTAATGATGTCATATATAATAATATATCAGTCAGAGGACCAAACCACTACTTTACTGTAATACTGCATACTACATCACTATAATACTGCAGTACTTTTACTGTAATACTGCATACTACATCACTCATAATACTGCAGTACTTTACTGTAATACTGCATACTACATCACTATAATACTGCAGTACTTTTACTGTAATACTGCATACTACATCACTAATAATACTGCAGTACTTTTACTGTAATACTGCATACTATATCACTATAATACTGCAGTACTTTTACTGTAATACTGCATACTACATCACTCATAGTACTGCAGTACTTTTACTGTAATACTGCATACTACATCACTCATAATACTGCAGTACTTTTACTGTAATACTGCATACTACATCACTATAATACTGCAGTACTTTTACTGTAATACTACATACTACATCACTCATAATACTGCAGTACTTTTACTGTAATACTGCATACTACATCACTCATAATACTGCAGTACTTTTACTGTAGGAGGATTTTTTCATGCAGGACTTTTTCTGTATTTTTACTTTGCTGTAATTTAACTTAAGTAAATGATTTCCAGTTAAGTGTTTCCACCTCCTGCCTATAAGGTCACTTGGGTCACACTGTTGTGAGTGAAAGTGAAGTGAAATGTCTCCCTGTGAAAACAACAGTTAGGTTTTCTTCTGGTCTCTTTCTATAAATGTTCCTGTGAAGAAATGTTGATACAGAACCGCTGTTTAATTCTGCCCTGCAGCAGGCCGTTAAACCGGCTCTGACCCGGCATAAAGCTGCCACGTTTTCTGTGAAAATAGCATCCAGACTGATTTGCATGTTAATGTGTTTAACAGTTACACAGCTTCAGGCCAGGCTTCTGTTTTGCTTTACCTGGAAAAAACCTTGTGCAGACGCTCCCACACACTGCGCAGTATACTGAACAATGAACAATGTATAGAATATTCTCTTCACAGTAGACTGGTAGTTTATGAAATCCTCAGACCAGCCTGTCTAACACCAACAACTATCCCATTTTCCAAAGTGACTTAAATCACCTTTATTCCCTGTTCTGATGCTCGGTTTGAACTTCAGCAGATCGTCTTGTTGCTGCCACGTGATTGGCTGATTATACATTTGCATCAACAAGCAGTCACGTGTACCTAATTAAGTGTACATGTTTATGTAGCATGTCTTTGTTTAGCTGCTGTACTTGCTGAACTAGAACTAAAATCCTTGAGTGTCCAAACATACTTGATTCTGATTCTTAGGAAAACATGGTTTCCTCATGTCAGATAAACCACGGTCAATGTAATTAAATCTGATTTAACCTTCCTGTCGTCCTCCCGGGTCAAATTGAGCCCGTCTGTTTTGACTGTTCCTTCTTTCTTCCCTTCCTTCCTTCCATCTGTCGTTCCTCCCTCCTTCCTTCTCTCTTTCCTTCCTTCCTCTCTCTTTCCTCCCTTCCTTCCTTCCCTCCCTCCCTCCTTCTCTCTTTCTTTCCTTCCTCCATCCCCCTTTCTTCCTTCCTTCTGTCCTTCCTTCCTCTTTCTTTCATTCCCTTCCCTTCCTTTCCTTCCTCCCTCCTTCTTTCCTACCTTCCTTTCCTTCCTTCCTCTTTTCATTTCTCCCTCCCTCCTTCCTTCTTTCCTTCCTCCCTCGCTCCTCCCTCCGTTCCTTCCTTCCTTCCTCCCTTCCTTTCTTTCCTTTCCTCCCTTCCTTCCTCCTGTCCTTCCTTCCTTCCTTCTTTCCCTTCCTCCCTTCCTTCCTTCTTCCTCCCTTCCTTCCTTCACTCGAGGTCAACAGGAGGGTTGATATAATGACTATTTACAGAGTTTTTTTCACCTTGGTGTTCTGGCAAGCACAAGTCAAAAAGTTATGTTCTTCAGCTGTTTATTAGTTGTTTGTCTTTTTCTACCACTGCAAACATAGTCAAGACATGTCACGTGACAACCAGACTATCCTTGACCCCCTTTACACCTGCAATCAAAGAGTGCTACACCACATGAAGGTACAGGTGCACCCAAGACGCACTGAGGACGGATCCGACTGACCAAACCACCTCCGGACGTGGTCAGGGTCACATTGTGACCACATTGACCACAAGTGTAAGTGTGTTTCATTGCAACGACGACGTAGGCGGAAATACGTGATTGTGCAACTGTTCCACTACCAGCGAGCTAGCAGCCGTTAGCCAGTTAGTGAACTAAGCTTCTTGCAAGACAACAGCAAGTGTTGGATATTAAAGACACTTGTGGATGAAGTCAAGATGAGACCAAGTGTTGGCTTCTTCCCACACGTTGGAAAGCATCTTCAAATTGCTTGTTTGAGCTGGACAGAGCGATGTATAAATGTAATTAGATTAAATCAGACACATCTTAGCGTAAGGTGTAAGTACACTAGTGTCATCAATCCACTCATGTTTGCTTGATTACAAGATGTATCATGTAATTAGTTAAAGCTAAAAACTGGCATGACCCTCAAAACATTTGTTGTCACTAGCAAACTCCTGTTTATATACTTTAATATTTATCATAGCTCATTTATTATCTTCTTCTCTGTAAGTCTGAAGAGAGGATTCACACACTTCTGATATTTTGTGTAAAATTAATGATAGACATGACAGAAAATTATTTCTTTCTAATTGTTTTAGGTGCATATTTGTGTTCTTTTCTTTTCGTGCCTGTTTTGCATTTATATGTTCAAGTGTTATTATTTTATCCTGCAGTTCACTGTTTCCAGTTCCCCCAAAATAAAGTAATGAACTGACTGATGTTCACTTTCCTGAAAATCAAATCCCCCATTATGCAAATCATGACACTTTAACCTGCCATTAACTATGAATATTCCCCATAAGCCTCCATGCAGCCCCCCCCCCCCCAGATATTCCCCGTCCTCCAGCTAACTGAGGCTATTTGCTTTTATTTGAATATCTGAAAGGAGGAAGCTGCTGTCCTCATTGACCCTCAGCTCTTATTAACGGTCATTTCAAATGTCCAGCTCCCTCCTCCTCTTCATGATGCCACCTGCTGCAGATCAGCTGTTGGACCTTTTTTGTTCCACCACCCCCCCCCTCCCCACACACACACCTAAATATACAGTGCATAGTTTCTCACACACACACTTACACTGACTCAGCAGAAAGGCTCCCACTCACTGCTGTATAAATAGAAAATGATTGACGGCTGGATTTACCTGAACTGAGTAAATCCAGCTCTGAGACGAACCTCTGAGTGTCGAGATGTCTTAAGAGATGATTCATCAGATTTCTGTTATCTTTTTTTTCTCCCCAGTTTTATTTTTGAAGCCTTGTTTCTTCCCCTGAGGGGTCCGATCACCTCAGACAGTCTGCTTCCTGCCAGAGAGCGTGAACAAACACTGAGCTGACAGATTTATTATCCCTGTGATTTGTGCTTACTGTCCGTCAGATGATATTCACAGCCTCCGGGCCTCTACCGGCCATAACTCAGCAAAATTTAAAATATTATTTGGTGTCAAAACAGTCTCGAATAAAGTTGCTCAGTCGGAATATTTCAACACTGCAGTCAGCGTTTAATAGACGGAGGATGCCCTGAACGAGTCCATCAGCTGTGTGTGTGTGTGTGTGTGTGTGTGAGTGTGTGTGAGTGTGTGTGTGTGTTCATGGCAGTGAAAGTTCAGCCGTCGGCCTCCTGATTTGTGAGCAGCAGGTGAGTTCAGCTCCTCCTTCAGCCCTCGTCTGTGCGTGTTGCTTTTTCCCTTTGCGGAGGTTTCACAGCGTTTGTTTAACAGCTTCCACAAATTCCTAAATACACCAAAAAAGAAAGTGATGCTGCTTCACTGCTGTGTGTGTTACACTGTGGAGCTGTGGTTTGACTCTGTTCTACAAGGGATAATACACAATGGCGCCTTCTGATATTAGAAAATAATAAAGGTGGTAAATGTGAGGAGGAGTTTTCTCCTCAGTGTCCATTATCGTCTCTAAGTGGACACCATTGTCTTTATGTCTAGACATCCAAGAGTGCATTATTGTCATATTATTGTAATTAAATCTCCATGTGGGGACCAGTTTGTCCAATGAACCCCTTTTGAGTCCATTATTGTCTCTAAGTGGGGACCTGGTAGTCCAGTGGACCCCTCTTGAGTCCATTATTGTCCACACCAACTCTGAGAGATAAATGTTTGATGCTCTGAGTGTTTTAGTTTTGTCTAGTTTTTTTTCAGAGTCACAGAAGACTTAAGAAAATAAAATGAGGCTCAATGTTAAAACAAATAACTGAAGTTTTGGGGAAATGTGGCGACAGCGTAAACAGGAAACCCTTCATTCTTTACTCCTCGCTCTTTCTGGACCCTCGTGGATGGTCTGCATGCTCTCTGCATGATTCAGCAGACTGTCACTGTGACTCATTCAGAGTTTCTCTTATTAATTTCCTCATTTGGTGATGATTCTGCTCTCTTTGGGACTTCTCAAAGATTCTTTTTAAACAATAATAATATTTAACTTCACATTTCTTTCTCCCAGAGGAGCTTGTACATTCTGTTACTTCCAACATTGTACAGTTTCTAGTGTTCCCAGGTCTCCTCAATGACTCCATACATCACAGCCAGCAGCATGGTGTTTCAGTCAGGGCCAGCACCAAAATACATTAACTTCAGAAAGAGAGAGAGAGAGAGAGAGAGAGAGAGAGAGAGAGAGAGAGAGAGAGAGAGAGAGAGAGAGAGAGAGAGAGAGAGAGAGAGAGAGAGAGAGAGAGAGAGATATTATATATAGCACTCACCGATGACTTGTAGATTAAATCCATTCTGCGATCCTTCATGATGAAAAAGGCACCGGAAGCAGGTCCGGAATCATATCTTTATCTACTGATCTTGCTGTTAAATCAACCGCCATCACCTTTCCACAATAACAGACAGTACGTCATCACGCACCTGCCCATGGGCCAATCAGAAGAGCTCATTTGAATGACGACGCCCAGGCCAGCGTTCTGTCAATAACACATCAACATCTGATTGGCTGATGATACGTCACTCAACGTCACACATCCAATAGCAGCGTCCAGCTCGATGAGGGGGTGATGCGTTCATAGGACATAGGAGATTTGAGCTCCACAAAATATAACCATTCGTTTTCTGGATAAAGTTGCATACTGAACAAGTAATTGACTCCAGATACATTTCAGAATGACCTTTAATTATGGAAAAAACAGAAAAAATACATTTTTGACAGAGCTAGCAGTGCTAGCCTTGCTGCCCCTGACTGCACACCACTGGTCACAGCTCATACAGAAGAGTTAGATCTGTAATAAAGAGGAGAGCTCACATCTCTCCTGCTCTCAAGTCTCTGTTCTGGCCTCCACTTAGTTTCTGGATCCATTTCAAGATTCTTGGTCTTAAATATAAATGTGATCGTGGTGTTGCTGCTGACTATTTAGATCTGTCCCTGATAGACAAAAGCCGATTAGAATCCGTTTATAAGCACAAACCGAATGAAAATGCTCCAAGTAAACACCTCAATTGGAATAAACAGGCCCAGAGAGGTAAATATTATTTTCCCCCAAACCGATCAAAGGTAAAATGTTATCATATAAACGGTAAAACGGAAAGTTGTCTCAATACATTCTTTCTGTGCATGCTCCGCCTTGATATAGCCTATATGTGCAGTGACGTAACCTATATGTGGAGTGATGTAACCTCACTTGTAGATATGGCGGCTTCTAGAAGAAAAACAAGAAATACTGAACTGTTGAAAAAAGTCCATGAAAAACTGAAAGAAGCCGGGATAGACCGTCAATCACGTGATGTTTACATTAATCTGCGCTTGTCACACAGCTGCAAAACGTCTGTTCTGATTAAATGCGATGCCGCATGTAAACACCAGACCGGAATAGATCACGTCACATGTCAACGGTTGTCCTGAAATCTTTAATTGGAATGAAAAAAAGTCTCCATGCTTCTGTAGATCTGAACCTGAACTTAGATTTCTGCCTCTGAGATCAGAAACATCTACTAAGCTTTCATCTAGAAGCTCCACTGTTTCCTAATTACACTCATTACTGCTATGATTAATATTAGTTTGCTCTTTAAATTGGGGTTTTATGTATTTAATATGTTACTATTTTGAAATGTACCACTCTTTGAGTTGTATCTTTCTTACTCATTTCCTGGAAATTCCCGCAGTAATTTGCAGGTATTTAATAGTAGGAGGCGGCGATGCTGCACTTTGGTACAAATCATACAAATAAAACCCCCGAAAAATGTGTTGAACTGGTTAAAATGATAAATTACCCTCTCGTTATATTTAGGTTCATATGTATTTGTTCATTTAAAAGAATAGATTGGAGCCTGATCATTCGTTGAGTGACAGAAAATTGTCAGTTTTCAGTGTGTAGTTTTGTGTGTCAAACAATAAATTAGTGTATAAGATTGTTTTTGATAATTTCTTAAGCTGCTTCTTTCTTAACATGCTTAAATGTATGAGTATTTTTTCTAAAGGTAAAAGTATTGTTGAGTAATTTATAAAGAACATGCATGTGTGAACCCAAATGTAAGGAATCAGCAATTCAAATAAACCAATATTAACATTTTTTACTGTTTTTTTTCCTCATAATTTGCTCCAATCTGCACCTTCCCCTCTCTGCTAAATGCCCCAACAATTAAACATTTAATATCTGCACATTTCTCAGAAGATCCATTCAAAATAGTCAGTTTCTGAAAGGTGCTAACATAACATAAAATATATTATTATGTTCATTCATTGTAGTTGTTGAGTTGTGAGCAGCTCCATTTCTTTTTCAGACCTATTTTAATAACTTTTAGAGGCTCAAACACGTCAAATTAAACAGAATATCACAGATTTTCCAGATCCACTGAGCTATAATTTAATGTGATGTAAAATAAAGTTGATCCTCTTTATTTGACTGACCAGAGATGAACTTTCACCTTGATACTGAGAGTCTGTTTGTCAGGTTCACAAATCACAGAAGTACAGTGTTGACTAATCAGAGAGTCCAGAGCCAGTTCTTTTAGAAACGCTGCTCAGTAACTTTCGTCCAGCGTGTGAAATATTTGGCTGATGTCCCGTCTGATTCTAGGAAACTGTCCTCACATATCTGACCAATGACCTGTGACCATATCTGTTCAAAGTTGTACTTGTTTGGGCTTTTATTCACTTCATGATTTATTTTTTGTTAGAAAGAAAAAAAAAATAAAAAATCATGGACAGAAGCTCCACTGCATGAAGGCTTTTTAATTCAAAGACTCTGAATGATGAAAATATAAAAATATAAAAAACCTAAAATAAAATAATTATGAAAATAGCACATACCGATGCTTGAGAGAAAGTTATTACTGATTAAATAAAAGTTCAAAAATAATATTAAATACTCATAATTATCAGCTGGAAGTTAACATTTTTGACACAGCACACAAATATTTTATCTTAATGGGCGAAAAAACAAATATTTTTAAATTACAATAAATGTGCAGAAGTTGTCAATAAAAATAAAATAAATACAAAACAAACAGAAACTCCAACAGCCTCCAACGAGGATAAGTCTGGTCTTTGTAGTTCTTTAAGTCTCTGTTTCCATGCCGACCGTGCTGCATTCAAGTCCTTTCCTTTTAATCATTATGTCTCACAGTTCATTATTGTTAATAAAAAGATGTTCGTTGCAGCATCGATACTCTGAAGTTTGTTTCTGACATGAAAACTTGTCAATATAAAAAACCTAAAAAAATATGAAAATGATTTTAATGTGAAGTCCTGAGCTGCTGCAGTCTGTGTTTCAGCTCTCTGCTCCTCTTCCTCAGCTCGTCCTTCATCGCTCGCAGCCTCTTCTCGTCCTCTCCGAGCTCCACGACGAACTCGGTGGCCTTTTTCAGGATCGCCACCTTGGCCGCCTTCTCGTTGTTGGCCACGGCCGGCACCTGATCCCTGAGCGACAGGAAGCTCATCCTCAGCTCGTTCCTGCGCTGCCTCTCCAGCACGTTGTGAGTCCGGCGTCTGTCGTTGTCGCCGTCGTCGCCACCGTCGGACGCCGGGCTCCAGCACTTGCGGCCGCCGCTCTGCCTCGGTGCCGAGCTGGTTCCCTCCGACTTCATCCTCTTCCCAGCAGGCTGTTGGTGGCTGGATGATGGCTGCGGGGCGGCGTAGTTGTGCTGGTGGATGTTGATGTGAGAGCGCTTCAGGACCAACGGGGAAACGTCTGTTCTGCTGCTGACGTCACACCGCCGGGACGACTTCCTCCTGTCCACCGTCACCACGTCGATCTCCTCATCCTCCTCCCCACACTCTTCCTCCTCCCCACACTCCTCTTCTTCTTCTGGAGGAACAAAAAGGGGAAACATTCTAGTTTAACATCCTGAAACCTGAGCTTTTGTTTGGTATGTACCTGATAAGTACAAAAACTAAGCATCATCCTCATTTGGAGGACAATGGGTTTATTTGACTGTATAACAAAATTAATTCACTAGATCTATATATTTCCTTACATTTACACCAACGAGTCCTAATGACCCCGAGTTTGCTGCTATTGCTAAAATTAGTAAAATTGGTATATCAGAATATCAAACTATAAACGTTAAACAGAAATAAACAAGTTCCAACTAAAAAATTTGATAAAGTTTTGTACTGCCAGTCTGTTTATACACTGACTTATATTGTGTAATGTGCTTTTGTTACCACTAGGTGGCACAAGAAAAAGTGTGAACGAACGAGAACAACACGTCAAAGTTAAGCAGAATGAAGTATAAGAGTCCAACAAACCCAAAATTTAATGAGGACGCAGGGTCGTAATGATTCAGCACTTACTCCTTTAAAAGTGTTAAGTGACATAAATGACGTCTGATTCTCACCTGATTCACTGTCGCTGCTGCTGATCGGCGGTGAGTCGAGACACACTTCTGACGCCACCTCCGTCTCTGCTTCGTCGCGGCTCTTCTCGCTCAGCGCGGTGTACGGAAAGACCACAGAGGGGTCGATGCAATCAGTCGCCACCGTGTGGAAGTCCTGCAGGTAGTCTGTGTTCACCTGCTGATCGGCTGCTTTGATTGAGACGCTGCTGTTGCTGTTGTTGATGGAGGAGTCCCGTCGTGCTCGCAGTGACGCCAGCCTCTCAGACACAACCTTCTCCAGCTCGGTGGCGGCGGCGAAGCTGCTGCTCCACATGCAGTCCTGGATGATGAAGGACTGCAGGAAGGCCGCGCTGGGGTAGCCGTCGCCGTCCAGCACGTCGGGCACAACCTCCAGGTGCTCGTGGTCGGTGAGCAGGACGTCGGACAGAGACGGTCTGCGGCTGGGCGACCGAGGAGGCGTCGGCAGCAGCTCGAACTTCTTCCAGATGTCGTCGCTAGGGCCCGGCAGCAGCTGGCTGCGTGGAGGAGGGTAGAAGTCCTCGTCCTCCTCCAGGAAGAAGCAGGGCTGGACCGAGTCATAGTCATAATCGTAGTTCATGGTTAAGACCGGCGGCATTATGGCGGTCTGTGGAGGGACAACACATTAGGTCAGATCACAAGTTCGAACCGACAGGACTGTGATCATCCTGATTTTGGTCGATACTTTAATTCCATTTCAAAAAGAGATTCAATGAAGCTGAACACAAAGCAAACATCAGTGTTTTGGCTTGGTTCAAACTTCTTAAATCAGTATTTTAGAAAATTCTTGAGACAAAATTTTGATATAAATACCAAATTATGTGTATGCAGAGATGGGTTTCTGCATGGAGCCCCCCAACTATAAAGGGCCCCAAACTGCTATAAATTCATCATGAGGTTAAGAAATTAAAAATACTGAATTATATATTACCATTTCAAACCCATTATACACTGAAATAAATTACAAAAGACCCCCAAAGTACTTTAAAATATGCAATTGTACACTTCTACTTAGGAGGAAAACCTATGACTAACAGATAAATGTTTACTGGCTACTTTCAGTTTTACAATTTACTCAAAACATAAGAATTAAACTGTTCAGACTCTACTTTTAACAGTAAATTTAAGTACATTATACTCTCAGAAATGTAAAAGCTTAACTTGTACTGTGCAGAATTGATTGGTAATCCTAACATTCCCAGTTTAATAAAGGGTGAAAATAAAGCAAGGCGGTGTTTTCCCAGGACCACCCAAATATGTAAATTCACCCCTGTGAGTAAGAATGAATCAGTGTCTCAGCTATTTCACAATTAAGATAGATTCAAGATTAATTTCCACTGTGAAAACATAAAATCATTATAACAGAGACTGATAATTGTGAAATTCAACAAATAATGGATTTGCATACAAGTGAGATAAAGTTCTCACTGTGAAGCATAACACAAACCCTCATTGAGAATAGTATTAATTAAGTATTATTTCATTCATGGTTAAATATTAACGCACAAAAAATGACTAAAATATTAAAAGTCTTTATCTTTAGAGAACACTCTTTAATTCGGCACATTAAGAAGTCCACCAAATAGCAACATTTAGGAAGAAAATCTCCAATATGTTGAATATGTTAATGAAGGTTTCTGTCGCCGCTTGGTATTAAATATGGATGGAAACTAATAATTAACAAACAGAAAAACTTCCAGTTGTAACTTTTTATGAGAATCAAAAATGGACAAAAAGACAAATTATAGACTAAATGCTGACAGAAATGTCAATATTAGTCCAATGTAAAATGGGCAGTACCGCAAAGTTCCGAAACTTCATTCAGAAAACATGTAATTTAAGCTTCTTTTGTTTACAGTTAAAAACTAACAATGTAAAATATGACTAGTATTAATATTAATTATCAGTAAATGACACTCTTCAATTCGGCATATAATTAGACTCCAAAATGTGCTTGTGAATAAAATAATAAAGCAAAAATAAAACAGTAAAAAAGAGTGCAATGGGTTAATAAACTCCTTGTTAGTTCACAGCTGTCAGAATGCAGTTTGTAATAATAAAAATAACATAATTTAGAGGTAAATTTAAGCACAGTAGATTGTATTTAAGGAGAAGTTTTCACCATGCAGAAGAAAAACTTGATTTTTTGACTATTTTAAACTCACCGTTATGACTCCCAGAATAAACTGTGATGATAAATGAGTAAAATATAAATAAATAAATATCCAAAGTGTTCCAGTGGATGTAAGTTAAATCTCCAGTCTGTGAAGTGTAGCTCCTCTTTCAATCAATAATCAATAATAGCGTTGATCCTGTCAGACTCTCTGCAGAGCTGAGTAACTCTCTGCAACCAGCTGCTCTCCGGACATTTAATACTCCTGACTGCTGTCGTATCCATCCGCAAAGCACACGGAGACACATATGGCACTTTTCGCGCCAAATATGAGCTACGTAGTTAACAGAAACAACCCGGTAATGTGTTTTTAGCAACTTTAAAAAAACAACTCGGTTTTATTACAACATGTTAAGTCTGTTAAAGTAAAAATGGCGCGTTAAAACGGAGCGATAAGAGGACCTCAATGTGGGAACTATTTTACTCCGCGGATGCGTTGAGTGGTTTTCACCGCCTTGGTGTGAAGTCAGAGGAATAACTGTAAATGATGACGCAGAGGCAGCGAGTTACAGTTAAGATTAAATCATGGAAAAATAAACAAATAAAAACAGACTAGTAGATACAAGTAAAAGAGCAACTAGATAAACAAACAAATATATGAATAAATAGATAAAAACAGACACGTAAATAAAAAAGTAATAAATAAATATCAGAAACTAGAAAACAAACTAAAATACATTTGAAAAAAACAAAGCAAAAATAAACAATACAATTAAATAAAAATACAACATGAATAAAAAAAAGCTGTTATAAGTGAAATCTTTATATTTTCTTCTAGTCTCCCTTATTCTGTCTACTTCTAGGCTTTATATACATCAGTGTGTGTTTGTGTAGGAGGTGGAAAAAAGAACAGAGACCCAAATAAATGCAAAAAAAACTTAAAAGAAAGCTAATTGCTTCAATCTCAGCATGTTTTGTGTGTGTGTGTGTGTGTGTGTGTGTGTGTGTGTTTTTGTGTTATTCTTTGTATTCTTACAATTGATGTTTTTGTTTAAAAGGTATAAAAGGAAAGAAACAAATGAAGGGTAAAACAGAAGCGTCAACATAAGATAATATGCTCAGATATTACCAAAAATGAAATAAAAACAAATGAACAATAAAACAATTAAATTAAACAATGGAATTTGAATGGTGAATGTCCTTTTTTCCACATTTGCAATTTTTATTTATAAACATAGGCTATATTTATAATTGCCCCCTTGATCTTTTGTCGTTTATTGCCTATTTATTTTATTTTTTTATCCTAATTCTTATTTTTCTTCTTAACTTTTCACACTAGTCTTGTAGCATCTTCTGTGATAAATAAACCTTTGAGTGCTTTCTGCTGCTGTCAGATATAAAAACCTTCACACTGCTGCCCTCTGCTGGCTGCAGCGACTCACTGCCTCACACTCAGTCTCTTGCTTTTTGTTCCTCTTTATTAGTGCGCTGTCTGTTGTTGTCTTGTCTGTTTTTTGTGTAGTTTTTGGTGCATGTTACCTGCTGCTCTTTACATTTTAACCTAAATCACACCGAGTTTAACTTAAATTATGAAATGTGCTGCATTAATAAATGTTATAATTAATGTTGTTACTGTGAATAATAAAACCGTCACACTGCCGCCATCTGGTGGCTGCAACGACACACTGCTTCAACAACAGGAAGACGGTAATACTCTACAGCAGCAGCAATATAGTAAAAAACAAACATACAGACAAACAAAAACAACACAGTGGTGGAAAGTAAGTACATCTGCTCATATACTGGACAATTTTGAAATACTTTTGGTTAAATATTTCGATTTTGTGAGACTTGATACGTCTACTCCATTATATTAATGTAACAGCTTATGTTACTAGTTACATTAGATGCCTTAATTATTACAATAATAAATTCAATTTCTCATGATAAGATCATAAATTACATGGGCCACGGCACTGTAAAAGATTAAAACAGTGGTTCTCAGAATGTTTGAGATGTTTCAATCATTAAGACATTAAAAATCATTTCATCATCATCACATTAAAAACAGAATTACAAACAGGTTATATCAATTTAGCTTAAGATATATACAATATGATAATTACAGTACAACTAATAAAACTTTAACATTGACTTATATACAAATTGATTTATATAGACACACAACTCAAAATAGCTACTAATCAGGTATTAATTCACAATTGCTAACGATAGCGTTGTTAGCACCAACGGCTATAAACGGCTACCAATGCTAGCAGTTGCTAACTTCCGCTAACGCTAGGACCGTTAGCACCCACAGCTATCAACAGCCACCAACGTTTATCATCATCAGCGGTGGCTAACCGTTGCTAACGCTAGCGCTAACGTTTGTTTTCTTTTTGTTTCTTCTACTTTTCAGTCAATATTGCTATATTTACAACAAATTGGTTTAAATTCAAACTCACCGGGATTTTTTTCTACGGCAGAAAGAGCAGCAGTAGGGTGACTGCTCCAGGTTTAGCTCTCTTTCAATCAACTTCAATTACTCTGGGTTGGCTCAACTGTCTGGGTCTGGATCAGCTGCTGCTTTGACAGCTGGGTGACACAGGCTTTTATAGTCTGTCTCTGGTACAGCCGTTATTTATAACAGTTGTTTATCTAAATACATTTAAAAATTAATTATTTATTTTTTTATTAATTAATTTTATTATTCAAATCAAACCCACATAAATACACTTTTCTTTAATACATTTTCTAAGTTATCCAATTATTTTATTTCACTGTTTTGGTAACCGGGGGTTACACAAGCCATGCAAGGCTGCTGGATGAGGTGAGGTGCTTTCTAGAGGAGGAAAATCACATGAACTGAGCTGCATAGCTTGGAAACTAATTTGTTTTATCATCAGAGCCGCATACGAAGTCCTGCCCTTGAGGATCCAGCCTGTCCTTTGTGTTCAGCTCCAGCAACACTCAAGCATACCTTGCTAGGATGTAAGACCAGCCTGACACAAAGCAGATACACCTGGTGACACAATCAAGTGGTTATTTCCAAGAATTACTCCATGCTAGCAAGTGCTGAATCTTCAGGGATTGTAACACCAAGTCCTATTTAATGAATCTGTCTCCTTGTCATGTTTCAACATTTCTCCTCTAAACATTTCACATGGATTTAAATATGTGATGAGTAAGATAAAAACCCTTCAGAGGGGCCTGACCCCTAGGTTGGGAACCACCGGACTAAACTAGCTAACACACTTACACAATGATGCTTCATTATTAATAATCTAATTATGCTAATCTATAATAATATATCAGTCAGAGCGGTACTTAAAAAAATACTTTAAGTACATATAAGTTGGCAATACTTCTTCAATTTACAGGATTTTAAATGCAGGACTTTGACTTGTAATTTAATATTTTTCATATCATGTCATGTTCCTACTTTTAAGTAAAGATCATGTCAAGTCAATTTTATTTACATAGCCCAATATCATAAATCACAAATTTGCCTCAGAGGGCGCCTGTACATAAATACAACAACGCCCTGTCCTTAGACCCTAATAATAAGGAAAAACTCACTAAAAAACCTTTAATGAGGAAAATAATGGAAAAAACAAAAATGGAGGAGGTCCAACAAGAGATGTCTGAGAGACCAGAGAGGACAGATGGAGAAAAGGAGAGAGAGGAGAGAAGATCAATCAATAATCCCATCAGCAGGACAGCACTTTGTGAAACTTATTGAGACAAGTCTACAAAGTCATGAAGTACTCAATTAAAGGCAACACATTGTAAGTAAAGGCACAAAGATGAGTTTTAACTTCAGATTTAAAGGACTCAACCCTCAGAGTGGTGTTGAATAACTAATTTTGTTTAATCTCTTCATCTGTAATGCAGAAAAACTCATGAGCTATGATAGGTGAGCGACGTATAGACAGCTACTTATAATGTAAAAGTCTATCTAGAGTGTCAAATAGGCTAGAAATGTTTTAATCTCACTAGTTAACTAAATACTCGTGCTAGGAGAGGTTCCAGTCCAAACAGTCTGAGCACTGGACAGTCAGCACATTTACTCAAGTACCATTTGGAGGTACTTGTACTTTACTTGAGTATTTCAAATGTATGTTACTTTCCAGATTTCGGAGGTAAATACTGTACTTTTTAGTAGTAGTGGCACTAAAACTGAGGCCCAAACCTTTGACCCTGCAGACAACTCACCAACCACAACCAATGTCACTGAATATGAAGTCCAACGCAAGAAACCTTTTCCCGCTTTTATTTCCTCTCATCTTGACTCCTGCAATTCTCTTCATGTAGTAATCAGTCAGTCAGTCAAAGACTCCTCCTCACTGGCACCAAGAAGAGAGAAACGGCCCATATCTGGTTACCACTGAAGTACAGAATTGATTTTAAGATTCATTTATGTGCTTATGAAGGGAGGAAGAAGGAAGGATGGGAGGGAGGATAGAAGGGAGGGAAAAAGGAAGGATGGAAAGGACAGAGGAAGAAGGAAGGAAAGGAGGAAGAAGGAAGGAAAGAAGGGAGGAAGAAGGAAGGATGGGAGGGAGGGAAAAAGGAAGGATGGACAGGAGGGAGGAAGAAGGAAGGAAAGGAGGAAGGAAGAAGGAAGGTAGGAGGGAGGGAGAAAGGAAAAGAGGAAGGGAGAGGAAAGAAGGAAAGAAGGACAGAGGAAAGAAGGAAGGGAGGAAGGAAGGACAGAAGGAAGGAAACAAAGGGGGATGGAGGAATGAAAGAAGGAAGGGAGGAAAGAGAGAAGAAGGAAAGAAAGAGAGAAGGAGGGAGGGAGGAAGGAAAGAAAGAACAGTCAAAAGAGACGGGGTCAATTTGACCCGGGAGGACGACACTAAGGTTAAAGCACTGCATGGACTAGACAACGGGCTACATCTCTGAATGACTCGTCCCCACTTCGACCTCCAGACCCGTCAGATCTACTAACCAATCACTGCACTCCATCTCTCACACGTGGAATACCATCTGCCACTGATGATCAGATCGTCCCCCTCCATCTATATCTTAAAAACCTGTGTAAAAAACAATCTCTCTTAAGCCTCTCAGTTACCTTCATGAAGTCATGCCTGACCAGACTCTGGCTTGTATTTGTTTGTATTTACTTGCTGTTTGTGTTGTATTATTATCTGATTTTTTAATCTTATTTGTGACTATGTTCTTGTCTTTTATCCTGGGGTTGTGATTGATTAAAACCATCACATCACATTTTAATCTCTCTGTAAAGCACTTTGGTCAAAATCAGTTGTTTTATTGTTGTACACGTATTGGTGTTCAAACCACATATAAATGTTTGCATAGTCAGGAAGTTAGTTGTGGGAATGTTCTCCAGCCTGAATAAATAATAAACCTTAAAGTACAAACCCCAGATGAGTGTGGAGTATTGGTATAAAAGCTGCTGACATCCACAGAGTATCACCACTGTTTTATATATATAAGAGAATCAATATGCACTATAATAGGGTGATATTGCAATGATGTTATAAAAAAACATCTGAAAACGAAACAATAATCAGACACCAACTCTCAGTTTTAGTGTACACAAGTAAACATACACATATACATGACATATATACTCTTTATTCACATTTGGTGACATGAAAACTAAACGTTGCAGAGACTAGTAGTAGTAGAAGCAATGTGTTGTTGCAGCCACCAGAGGGCAGCAGTGTAAAGGTTTTATTACTGACAGCAGCAGCACACAGCAGATAGAGGTAATGTAATATAAAGTGTAGA
This sequence comes from Scomber scombrus, assembly GCF_963691925.1. Classification (NCBI taxonomy): domain Eukaryota; kingdom Metazoa; phylum Chordata; class Actinopteri; order Scombriformes; family Scombridae; genus Scomber; species Scomber scombrus. The sequence goes on from NC_084980.1 coordinate 30,480,684, forward strand.
ATGAGATGTAAACTATAGGTTTAAAGTGTCATAAAATGTCTCAACAACATTAATAATATATCATATAATGTGTAAAATATATTATAAATATTATATAATAAAAAGGGGCAGAGTTACTTTTGGTTTCCTGGAAACAGCTGAACATGTAGACTGCTGCTGGTTGTATTTGGTACCAAACTTTTATTTAATAATCATGAATAAATAAATATTCAGTTATTTGCAAACAGGTTGAATTTTCTCTTATGGTAGATTTTGAAATGTTATATATTATAACTTACTATGATTATTACACCAATTAACATTTAAATATGAGACTTAAAACCCATGAAATAAAAACATAGAGGACATAATAATTAATCTAAACGCAGGTTTTTAATACAGTTCTTTGGATCAAAGCATAATAATAAAAGGTTAATACATGTAATTCAAAGGTAGCATATTTATATTTATATTTTAGTTTTTACATTTTAGTTTATTGGATGCATGAAACTGTCAGATGATGCATGAAATACATTTTAATAATCTAAATTAGATAAATATAAGTGGAACATGTAAAGGTTAAAATCACAGTTCAGGAGGAGTTTTGTGGATTTGTAGTATTTTTTATTTTCATCACATCTGTTCTACAAACAACAGAGAACAATCTGTGTTGCTGAATTCACCACCAACCTGAACGTGTTTGTAGTTACATGAATGTTTTTGTGTTTTGTTTTGTCCCAGATTTTTGTTCTGCTGCCAGATTAAAATCAAGATGAAGAAAGTGAAGCACACAGAGGAACAGAGACGTGGAGGAAAACATATGATTAAAAAATAAAGAGTAAAATCATTTTAAAAACAGTTGAGATAATATCAGTCCATCTCTGCTCTCCATCACTTTCACTGTTAAACTAATATGAGTTTTTGTTTGTGCTTCTTTTAAATGCGGCTGTAATGATTTTAAATATTTGAATAGAGGTGATAAATTATCACATTAACACCTGTGAACAACCAAACAGTGATGTGTCGGTGACGTCCGTCTCCATGGTAACTGTGTGCAGCCTGTTGCTCCTCCGCTCAGCAGAAAACCACACAGCAGCAGCAGCAGCCTTATGTGTCTGCTGCAGGGGCTGATGGGAGGTTTGAGGACCTGTTAGAAACCACGTGGCCCTCGTCTGATCTCACAGCTCGTCCTTGTTTGGCCTCAGCTGCATCAGAGCGCCACTTCTCCCCAGGTTCACCAGAGGAAACACCACTGCACACAATGCTTTTCCTCCCAGCTGCTGCTCTGTGCTGTCTGTGTTCAGGTGAGTGTTTCCAGCCAATCAGGAGCCCACAAACTCAACCTTTAACAAACACTGTCACACTGACCTTCATCTGTGTGTCTGCTTCTCTACAGCGCTGGTTGCCATGGCAGCACAGCTGATTCAGGAGGATTTAACATTGACCAGGAGAGCTGGTGGAAATGTTTCCTTCAGCTGTCGAGGAACGGACCAGTGTGACAGTAGTTATGTATTCTGGTACCAGAAGAAAGACACAGAAACATTCAAAAGGATTCTTTTTATTGAGGATAATGGTAACGTAGGTAAAGGTTACAATCACCCTCAGGAAGATGATTTCTCATCTGTAAAGACACAGAACGGCTGGGAGTTGCAGATCCAGACAGTTAAACCCTCACATTCAGCCACCTACTACTGTAACTGTGCGAAACTTGGTTCCCACAGTGAGAAATGATCCCTGCAGCCTGTACAAAAACCTCCAGATGTCAAACAGTGTTATTGACAGGAAGAGAGCAGTAAACCACAGCCCAGGTTCACATATTTCACCTCCATCTCAGCCAGAGTCACTCTACTGATCTCCATGTAGTAAAATCATATTTTATTAACGTGACAGACAACATGTGTCATGTGTTGGACGGATTAGAAATGTAGCAGGATCCCGCCTCTCTCTACCTTAATAGGCTGAAATCAAGATAAATACAACAAAAGAAGAGACAGTCATGTTGATATGAACATTAGAGAAACACATCATGGAGATGAAATATGAAACTGCTTCATAATTTGGATTATTTCACCTCAGCTGACACATTCAGCGGCAGAGAGGTTTTTGTACGAGGCTTTTTCACTGTGTCAGGAGGAGAGTTGTACGGTATTGCTGGCTCTGGCACTAAACTGTTTGTAACAGGTAAGTCTAAACTTTCATTTTCCTTCAGTTGTTTTATTGAACAAGTTGAAAATGTGTTTGTAGTTTTAGTTTCTGCTGCTTCAGGCTTTACGTGTTAGTTTTTTCATATTTAGTAGAGAATTTTTTCTGCAGCCGTTCTTACATAAAACTAATCAATAACTCCTGAAAAGAGCTTCAAATCTCACTGCACACCACAAGTTATTCTTTATTTATGCATCACATTAGTTTGTTTCCAGCCAAAAAGTCTGATATCAGTAATGTTACAAATAAACAGGATTTAATCATCTCAGTGATTCAGCAGCAGCTCCTGTTGGTTAAAAACAAGATGATATATGATGTGAAACATCATTTAATAAATGTTCCTAAATGTCATTTTAGAAGCAAATAGTCATAAATATATTGTGTTAAATATACAGTATATATTTATTAAATGGTAAAATGTATCTCATGATAATTGTGTTTTTATGATGATAAATATGTTTATTAGTAGAAAGTATATTAATGCATGAAGGTAAAAAGAGATGAATATGTTATTACGATAAATATAATTTATAGATAAAATGTATAATTGTACCTTAATTCACATTTAATATAAATGAAATGAACGTGATGTCAAATAATGTTAAAATATTTTAGAAAATATAAATTTACATAACAACATAAATCATATCTTATATTTTATCTGATATATGTGAACATGTTGTAATTGTGTTTTATATAAAAGCTGAAACTATTTAAAAAGTAGTTAAAGTATTGATGTATTGTGTCTGATTAGAGTAAAGTATATGGTGGTAAATATACTTCATATAAAACACTATAATCATTTATAAATGTAATATTAATATAATATATTTTAACCAAGTAATAAAACTATAGTTTTAATTTAACAAAGACAAATGTCATCATATTATATTATGTTACATTATATTATATTTGACATATCTCTACATGTTGTGGTGATTGTGTTTCATATAAAACCTAAAACTGTTTTATGAAATAAATGAAATTATTGATATATTGATTCTCTTTAAACTTAATAATCAATATGGTGGTAAATATATTTGATATAAAACATTATAATCATGAACAAATATATTTTATATGAGGCTGTTATGTCATGATATATGTTCAGTTTTACACATTTTATTATATTAGTAATTAATGTTGTTAAATATTGATAAAGAGTGGTACATTGTGTTTGAATCTTTCTATATGACATATGATGAGCTTCCATGATGCTTTAGTCTGATATGATTATTGATCCAGTGTCCAGTAGATGATGTTTGTGGTGTATTGATGAGTAGTTTAGTGATCATGTAGTTTCCAGGATCAGACTGAATGCAGTGCAGTGCTGTAAGCTGCTGTTGTCTGTGTGAATGTGTGTCTGTGCTGCTTGTTGCTGCTGTCAAACTTCAGATGAGCAGGTAGTGAAGCCCGTGGTGAGCGTGTACCCAGCAGCATCCAGAGCCCACCTGGAGGGGAAGAGCTCCCTGCTGTGTCTGGCCTCAGCCATGTCTCCTCCTCTGGTCCAGTTCTCCTGGAAAAGACAGAAGAAGAACGGCCCGCCGGAGGTTCTGACCCCTGCTGAGTTTGAGCAGCTGGAGCTCAGAGAGCCGGGACGCAGCGCCTCCATCCTGCTGCTCCATCAGCAAGAGAACAGCGCATATAAATACCACTGCTACGTCAAGCACGAGGGGGGCACAGTGGAGGCCCAAACAGGTAATGAAGGCTTGGTGACTGTGTTCAGCAGTGATTCAGCTTCATCTGGAGACGCTGTCAGAGAGAGCAGAGGAGCAGAGCGCTGACATTTCTCACTGCAACTACAAACATTTGACTCCTTTTCTGTTTCAGAGGTTTCTACTGTTACTCTGCCAACACCAGCTCCACCACTTCCTGTCCCGTCTCAGTACCAGGTGCTGCTGCTCTGTGTGCTGTACACAGTGCTGATAGTGAAGAGTCTGGTGTACTGCTGTGGACTCTCTCTGCTGATGATCCTCAGAAACAAGGGACCGTCCACCAACTGCACACATGCTGACTGACTGTTTCCTGCTCGCCGTTTCTCACCATCACATCTCATCAATTCATCTCATTCATCACTTTGATCAGTCTTCATAAATGTCACTTATGACGTGTTGTGCTTGTTTTTACATTTTCTCTCTTTATGCACAAGTTAGATACAGTTGTGCTAAATATATAAATACATATATACTCATTTATATTTACAAATAAAATCTTAACAGTTACTTTTTTAGCTTTGGTTTGTTTTGTTTCCAACTATAAACTTTGATTTGTATTGTAGGAAATATAAAAATAAATGTAGAAAATATAACTCAGTTTTTAGTATTTTTCAAACCTTTATTGTGTTTATTGTTTTGTGTTTAATGAATTCTGCAAAGTGATATTTGTCTTTTTAATTCATAACTGTGATATTTTCAATAAACTGTAACATCGTTTTATTTGGTTTTGTTTGTTTTTCTTCTAAATTTGTGTCTCTGAATTGATTTTGATGCAAAATGCCCCCAAAATATAAAGATTTGCATATAAAGTCTCAACAGTTAATTAATATATAATTTTATATTAAATTAACTACAGTCTTATGATTCTCTACTTCATTTACAATATAGACTTACTTCTAAATATATAATGACTAAAAGTAGAATTAAATAATAACAATATTTAAATATTGTAAATTTATAATCTTTATGTTTTAATTAGTTAATCATTTTAAATGTTTTTAATCTATTTATCTATAAATCATCATTTTAAAGTAGATAATCTCTTTAATCTATTTATGTATAAATAAGTAAAGACACGCAAATATAAACATGCAGATATTAAATATAAGCATGTAGTTGTGGTGTGAGAACAGGTTTGATGGTTCCCTGATTATTTAGGTTGCACATTGATCATCTTTTATAATTATTTCAGTGTGGATGTACAACTCTACACTGATAACACTGTTGTTTAAACACATGATAAAACAGCACAGAGCTGCTTTGAAACTACAGCTGTTATTAAACTGATCACACAGCAGCTTAATTAGTCTGTGCTGAAGTCTGAATGTTGTCAAAATGATGGGTGTGTTTATTATTTATTTATTATCTAAATCACTAAAATATTGATCAGCTCTTGTAGTTTCATCCAGAACTAATTGTGTTTGCATTTACATAAAATATGACTATAAGAAAACTCAGTTTATTGAGATTAATACGACACACATGAATACAAAAGTGATTCAATGTAGAAAAGATGACTTGTTTATTTCAGTGGTTTCTATTTGTGTCTCAGTTTGGTTTGTGTTCTGATTGATGATAACAAACACAGGATGTTTCTTTTTAAACTTTGCAGAGAGGCAGTGAATGTTAAAAATGTTCTTACAGTGTGAATTTAAACACTCTGATGGCAACGACGATGGAAGATTTCAGAATCAATATAGCTTAAAAATGTGTTTTATTAGCAAAAACAAGCTGCTTTGAAACTACAGCTGTTTTAAAACTGATCACACAGCAGCTTAATTACTCTGTGCTGAAGTCAAAAAGGCTCTACTCTCTTTAATTTTGCACATTCATCAAAAACAGCAAAAGTATTTGTACTGAATTTCTGCCTAGTTGTAGTTTCAATGAAGAATGGGGACATACTCTGAATTACATCCTTAATATCTTCCTTACTATATATGGCTTTATCATCTAAACCATGAATCACCAAACCTGACAAACTTGTAACACAACTTAATAGCACATATACTCATCCTGCAGAGAATAGCTTTTTAAGAGAGACCACAGCATTATCCACAGTAATACCTTTTACTTTATGTGCTAAACAAGCCTAAGCAAGTTTAAGAGGAAACTGTCGATGTAATAAACCTTTTTTAGTAACCTTCTCTTCCTCTGCTTCAATACCTGTAGAACCCATTACAACTACTGAACCTCTTGCACATTGTTCCCTCCTCTGTGCAACAACATGATCATCATCAAACTTAACACACACTTTATGAGGAATCTTACTCTTCTCTTAATAGTTAGTCTGTTACAGAACCATACACACCATTAACCAGACCATCCATAGCTTCCACATTAGTGCTCAACATTACACACATTCTTACCCAGCAACAGCTGTTCAGCCAAACATGTGTTATAAGATTTCACATGATGTCCAATTTCCAATTCAAGTTTCCCCATTACTTAATTTAATCCGGTTCTTGCAGTTTTAATTTTTACTCAAAGCACAATATTCAGATGCAAATGTCACCATACACGTCATTAAAAGTGTCATTTGGCCTATTCTTGTAATGATCAACAAAACTAGTCATCCAAATGTCATCTGTGGTACAATCATGTGACGCTGCCTTTTGCCTCAACACACTTAAGGCCAAACTCATTTTAACTATATTATCTCCTGTGAATACAAATACAACTTTCTTTGAACATTCCTTAAGATGCATATTAGTTAACCTCTATACAGCTGCTTCAGCACACACACATCTCTGTTATGTAGATAAACACTGCCTAGACTTCTCAATGCCTCTTTTGCACTAACGTTCCCGTCCTTTGATGCTTCTCTATGGGCTTTAGTCAGCAACAATCCTATCTCTCTTTCTGCCTTCGACATGTAAGAAATGATGTAAATAACACACGCATAAGCATAACAAACAAACTGTACATCTAAATTAACATTCCAACTTTTCAATAGTGGCTTGATATACTGATTTCACAAACTTCATTAACCTGCCTTTTGACACTATATGTGTATTTCTAGCTAAAAGTTTATATGCAACCTCAAAAGAAAGTTGAATAATACCTAAAGTTTCAAACAAAGCTTTGAAACCATCATTGATATTGTTCTCACTGCTGCGTGCTCTCTTTTCATATGATTTGAATCTTTCTCAGCCTGTTTACATGTTCATGCTGCAGTATTATCAGTCTGCCACAGTACAGACTGTGGGAGCTGAGCAGACTGCAGGAGTTTGAACGTCTCCCTTTATTTAATTATGTTTTTCAGCTCTGAGTTTAGGATTTGAGCTGCTTCTCTCACAGATTAATAACACAAATTAAAACTGAGACAGGGAGCACTGAGTTCATACTGAAGTTCCTGGAACGATTCTTTAAGGAGAGTGGATGGTTGTAACCGTCATTGTGTTATCAAAGTGAAAAACCACAGTGAACAGTGTGGAGGCTGCTGAGCAGAAACCCACACGGCCCGTCTGCTGCAGGAAAGGAAATGTTGATTCGCTGTCAACTGTTTTTTTTTCTTCTTAATAACCACAGAGAACAGGAAACTTACACACGATGTAACAGTTAACAGATAATTGAATAAAGATGAAATTTTGTTGTAATTTCCTTTATAAATGTAGAGTTTGGTTGGTGGTCAGTCAGAAATGTCTTTGTTTGGACTCATAACTTCAGTATTCATAAAATCCTGACCACCAAACCACAAAGGTCCACTTATCAGTTTTTCTGGTGCTTTCAATCACCTCTCCTGGTCTTCAACAGTTCTCCTCAGTCCCAGTTAGTGGCTCCATTTTGACTTTAGGGCCCCTCTACAGGACGCGGCCCCCAGATCAGCTGATAATTCAGGACTCAGTTTTAACCTCTTTATCATTGCAGCTGATTCTGTTCTCAAGTGGTCAGCAGTTAATCACATGATCACAAACTGCACTGTGGAGCTCTGGGGGCCCCTGAGGGTCTGGAGGCCCCTGAGGGTCAAAGGGTCTACATTCCCCTGTTGGTGATCCAAAACACAGTCCGAACTGATTTGTAGTTTCACACAATTCATCTGATAGAAAGTGTTAAATATATGTGCAGACAGACGGCGCCCCCTGCTGGTCAGAAATCACACAGCACAGACAGAAACACAGGAACACTTTTAATGGCTCTCATGATAAATCCATGCTCTGGATGTATTATAAGGGCTCTTATAATAGACGCCGTAATAAAGTGAAATTGAGTGATCAGAGTGCTGTCCATTTATATTGTCTAATGAATAAATATTGTATAATCTCACACATTTACGCATTAACAGAGTCGGCAACTTTCCTCTGCCTGGGTTGAATTACTGAGTTGATAACCAGGTTCGTAGTACGGTTTATCAGGATTGCAAATGTGTGGGTAAGTCAACCCAGGTAACGGAGAGATATCCCGGGTATGTTAATCCAGCTTCGTAGTACAGGCCTCTGATCTCCTCAGTCCCTCCATCATATTCTTTATTTCCTGCAGTTAGAACCACTACATGTTCTGCTGTTTCTACAACCTGACGCTGCTCATTAAGTCCAGTATGATGCTTCCCCTTTAATGTGTGTAGAGTCCCGTTCAGGTTACTGTGTCTGATCATTACTATGATGCATGGAAAGGAAGGCCATGAAACTTCAGAGGAATTGCATTGGTGCAAAAACACACATATGGAAACAAATACAAGATTAAACTTATGCAGTAAATCAAATTAACCCCATATCTTTAAAAATAAGGTTCATGTCATGTACACAGGATGAGCTGCAAACTGAAAAATGAGATGAAACCTGTCAACAGGTCTGCTGCCACGTATGAAGGTGAAAGAATGAGAGGAGCAGGTGAACTTAATCAGGACAATTAGGGGTGACAGCCAATCAGTGAGAAGGAAAGGAGGAAAAAAGGGAGTGAGGTAGGTGAGGAAAGAGAAGTGGAATAAACAAAAGAGAGAATAGTGAGTCTTTGCTACTTACAGTGGGTAGAAGAAATCAAACCAGTAAGGGTAATACTGTGTACAGAATCTCAAACTGGTAACTCAAGTGGGAGACACGACCTTATCTGTGAAATATGAATGATGATTTATAGAATTCAGACATTAGGAACACATGTTAGATTTGTTTGGGTACCTGCCCACGTGGGAGTGCCTGGAAATAAACTTGGAGATAAATATGCAAAAAAAAAAAATAAGCCCAAAGATCAGAGGTCATCTTTAGTTCAAACTAATCTGTGCACGACAGAAGCCAAAGCAATAAAAATAATTAAAAAAAGAAGGAAATCAAGAAAGTGTAAAGACCAATGGAGTGGTGGAAATAAAGAGAGACAGTTATTTTCTGTTACTCCACTGGTTGGACAAATGAGACATGGGGGTAGGAACAGGAGGGGGGAGACAATTCATACAAGGACGAGAATAAACAAAACATTATACTCTGTAAAGAATTTCACTGTAAAATCATCTACTGTCATTTATTTAACAGTATAATACTGTATATTGGATTACAGTCTATGACAGTAGGATGACGGTGGGTTTTATGGTAATTTTACAGTGTATGCCAACATTTCACTGTTTATTTACAAAGGATAATAAAATCTGTTACTTTTGCTTTTAATTCCTATAAATCCCCACAAATAAAAAAAAAGTAGAAAACACAAAAGAATAGACGTTCAATAAAGTATTTCTGTGTTTTATTTGTCACATTTCTATTAATAAACGGACAGATTACTGCATTACCATGACAGTACAAGTGAAAGGGAGAGAGAGGAGAGGACCTCACTGGAGACAAACAGCCTCACTCTGTCATGTATGTCCCTCAGTAATGATAAGTGTAAACTGTAAAGCAAAGGTGGAAGAAGTTTATATTCTATTAAATGTTCATGAATATAGCTCCAAATCCCAACAGAAGTAACCTCAGGACACTTTTCACATAGAGCAGGTCTATATCGTACTCTTTATTTTACAGAGAGCCAACATTCCTCCATGAGCAGCACTTGGTGACAGCAGCAAGGAGAAACTCCACTTTAACAGGAAGAAACCTCAAGAATATAAACTCTTTATACACATTTGGTGACATGAAAACTAAACTTTGCAGAGACTAGTAGTAGTAGAAGCAATGTGTTGTTGCAGCCACCAGAGGGCAGCAGTGTAAAGGTTTTATTACTGACAGCAGCAGCACACAGCAGATAGAGGTAATGTAATATAAAGTGTAGAATGAGATGTAAACTATAGGTTTAAAGTGTCATAAAATGTCTCAACAACATTAATAATATATCATATAATGTGTAAAATATATTATAAATATTATATAATAAAAAGGGGCAGAGTTACTTTTGGTTTCCTGGAAACAGCTGAACATGTAGACTGCTGCTGGTTGTATTTGGTACCAAACGTTTATTAAATAATCATGAATAAATATTCAGTTATTTGCAAACAGGTTGAATTTTCTCTTGTTTTTAGACTTTGTAAAATTATAATTATAATTACATATTATGATTAAACCAGTTAACATTAGACTATTTGATTTAAAACAACTGAAATAATAACAGAAGAAATAATAAAGAATTTGACAAACACACATTTTTAAATACCGTAATAAACGGTGTATGAGACGCACCTTTAACGCAATACTTTTATTTAAAAGTGAGGTGCGTCTTATACACCAGTGTGTCATATTCACCTTTACAATGCAGAGAGAGGTTGGATCTGCATATGATTGTAGGTCTGTAAAAGGCTCCACACTAAGAACAGTAACTATAACAATGACTATAATTATAAACATAATGATGTGAGCGTCCACACTTATAAATGATAACATCCTGTAAACGCGCTCCAGCTGTTTCAGCAGCTAATGAAAAGAGACTATTGATGACCTGTTAATGCTGAATGCTGGACAGAAAGATAGTTGTGTGTTGATCAGAAGTATTTCAGACACCAGCTGCTGTGATGTTTCAGTATTTACAGACCAAACTGATGTTGAAGCGTGACTCTGGTGCAGTAGTCTATTTGTGCACAGCGAGCACACAGCTACACACTGTATTAAATATATAAAGTTACTGTATTAAATATATAAAGTTACTGTGTTCCTTTAAAAGGTTTAATTGAAAGTCAGCCTAACCCGAACACAGTCTGAGTTAATATAGCGGTCCAGTTCAGTTAAGCAAATAATTACTGGACCATTAACCTAAATTAACCTGACACACTGGTTCAGGTGTAATATGTGTGTTTTCATTGTGGTTCAGTTAAAAGTAAATTGAGAAAGTTTAAACATGTATAAACATTTGTCATATAAATGAATATCTACTGGTGCATTCAAATAAATCAGTCTTTAATAGAAAAGCATTTCCCCAGCATGACAACCCTCAAAATAGACTGATTATTATTATTATTATTATTATTATTATTATTATTATTATCGTTGTTATTATTATTATTATTATTGAGAATATTGAAACCTGTCAGATGATGAAGGAAATTGAATTAACTGATTGATCTAAATTAAATAAATAAGCAGAAAACCACGCAGCAGCAGCAGCAGCAGCCTTATGTGTCTGCTGCAGGGGCTGATGGGAGGTTTGAGGACCTGTTAGAAACCACGTGGCCCTCGTCTGATCTCACAGCTCGTCCTTGTTTGGCCTCAGCTGCATCAGAGCGCCACTTCTCCCCAGGTTCACCAGAGGAAACACCACTGCACAAGATGCTTTTCCTCCCAGCTGCTGCTCTGTGCTGTCTGTGTTCAGGTGAGTGTTTCCAGCCAATCAGGAGCCCACAAACTCAACCTTTAACAAACACTGTCACACTGACCTTCATCTGTGTGTCTGTTTCTCTACAGCGCTGGTTGCCATGGCAGCACAGCTGATTCAGGATGATTTAACATTGACCAGGAGAGCTGGTGGAAATGTTTCCTTCAGCTGTCGAGGAACTGACAAGTGTTACAGTTTATGGCCAGTTGTATACTGGTACCAGAAGAAAGACACAGAAACATTCAAAGTGATTCTTGATATTAACCTGGATGATGGTAACGTAGGTAAAGGTTACAATCACCCTCAGAAAGATGATTTCTCATCTGTAAAGACACAGAACGGCTGTGAGTTGCAGATCCAGACAGTTCAACTCTCACATTCAGCCACCTACTACTGTAACTGTGGGAAAGTTGCTTCCCACAGTGAGAAATGATCCCTGCAGCCTGTACAAAAACCTCCAGATGTCAAACAGTGTTATTGACAGGAAGAGAGCAGTAAACCACAGCCCAGGTTCACATATTTCACCTCCATCTCAGCCAGAGTCACTCTACTGATCTCCATGTAATAAAATCATATTTTATTAACGTGACAGACAACATGTGTCATGTGTTGGACGGATTAGAAATGTAGCAGGATCCCGCCTCTCTCTACCTTAATAGGCTGAAATCAAGAAAAATACAACAATAGAAGAGACAGTCATGTTGATATGAACATTAGAGAAACACATCATGGAGATGAAATATGAAACTGCTTCATAATTTGGATTATTTCACCTCAGCTGACACATTCAGCAGCAGAGAGGTTTTTGTACGAGGCTTTTTCACTGTGTCAACGACATCTTTGGCTCTGGCACTAAACTGTTTGTAGGTAAGTCTAAACTTTCATTTTCCTTCAGTTGTTTTATTGAACAAGTTGAAAATGTGTTTGTAGTTTTAGTTTCTGCTGCTTCAGGCTTTACATGTTAGTTTTTTCATATTTAGTAGAGAATTCTTTCTGCAGCCGTTCTTACATAAAACTAATCAATAACTCCTGAAAAGAGCTTCAAATCTCACTGCACACCACAAGTTATTCTTTATTTATGCATCACATCAAAGTTTGTTTCCAGCCAAAAAGTCTGATATCAGTAATGTTACAAATAAACAGGATTTAATCATCTCATTGATTCAGCAGCAGCTCCTGTTTGTTAAAAACAAGATGATATATGATGTGAAACATCATTTAATAAATGTTCCTAAATGTCATTTTAGAAGCAAATAGTCATAAATATATTGTGTTAAATATACAGTATATATTTATTAAATGGTAAAATGTATCTCATGATAATTGTGTTTTTATGATGATAAATATGTTTATTAGTAGAAAGTATATTAATGCATGAAGGTAAAAAGAGATTAATATGTTATTACGATAAATATAATTTATAGATAAAATGTATAATTGTACCTTAATTCACATTTAATATAAATGAAACGAACGTTATGTCAAATAATGTTAAAATATTTTAGAAAATATAAATTTACATAACAACATATATCATATCTTATATTTTATCTGATATATGTGAACATGTTGTAATTGTGTTTTATATAAAAGCTGAAACTATTTAAAAAGTAGTTAAAGTATTGATGTATTGTGTCTGATTAGAGTAAAGTATATGGTGGTAAATATACTTCATATAAAACACTATAATCATTTATAAATGTAATATTAATATAATATATTTTAACCAAGTTATAAAACTATAGTTTTAATTTAACAAAGACAAATGTCATCATATTATTTTATGTTACATTATATTATATTTGACATATCTCTACATGTTGTGGTGATTGTGTTTTATATAAAACCTAAAACTGTTTTATGAAATAAATGAAATTATTAATATATTGATTCTCTTTAAACTTAATAATCAATATGGTGGTAAATATATTTGATATAAAACATTATAATCATGAACAAAAGTATTTTATATGAGGCTGTTATGTCATGAAATATGTTCAGTTTTACACATTTTATTATATTAGTAATTAATGTTGTTAAATATTGATAAAGAGTGGTACATTGTGTTTGAATCTTTCTATATGACATATGATGAGCTTCCATGATGCTTTAGTCTGATATGATTATTGATCCAGTGTCCAGTAGATGATGTTTGTGGTGTATTGATGAGTAGTTTAGTGATCATGTAGTTTCCAGGATCAGACTGAATGCAGTGCAGTGCTGTAAGCTGCTGTTGACTGTGTGAATGTGTGTCTGTGCTGCTTGTTGCTGCTGTCAAACTTCAGATGAGCAGGTAGTGAAGCCCGTGGTGAGCGTGTACCCAGCAGCATCCAGAGCCCACCTGGAGGGGAAGAGCTCCCTGCTGTGTCTGGCCTCAGCCATGTCTCCTCCTCTGGTCCGGTTCTCCTGGAAAAGACAGAAGAAGAACGGCCCGCTGGAGGTTCTGACCCCTGCTGAGTTTGAGCAGCTGGAGCTCAGAGAGCCGGGACGCAGCGCCTCCATCCTGCTGCTCCATCAGCAAGAGAACAGCACATATAAATACCGCTGCTACGTCAAGCACGAGGGGGGCCCAGTGGAGGCCCAAACAGGTAATGAAGGCTTGGTGACTGTGTTCAGCAGTGATTCAGCTTCATCTGGAGACGCTGTCAGAGAGAGCAGAGGAGCAGAGCGCTGACATTTCTCACTGCAACTCCAAACATTTGACTCCTTTTCTGTTTCAGAGGTTCCAGCTGCAGCAGCCTCCTGTCCTCCAGAGAGAGAGCCAGCAGACCTGCCAGCTCTGCAGCAAGCTGACTGTAAGATCACCTGCTGCCTCTCTGCATGCTCTGACAGCTCCAATGTCCTGCTGCAGTTAAGGCTGCATATCAGTCTGTTCACTTTCTGCTCATCATTGAAGGATTTAAACATACACTCCCTGATTCTGTTAGAGTGTCCCACAGCACAACAAGTCCCACTGAGAGAGCTTTCACTGCACAGGCTGACTAATAACACCTTTTGAGGGAGCGACACTACATTTTAGGCTTTGAGGGAGATATAACAAATTTAGGGAGTCTATCTTAAAGCTGCACTAATCAATAGTTTTATATTAAGAAAGAATCTAATGACTAAATGAGCTTTTTAGCCTCTTTTAGCTGCTAGTTGTGGTTTTGTGGCACATTTCCTGTCTGGTTCAGTCTCAGTGTTTCCAGCAGCAGCAGCACCTGTTTTCTAATGCAGCATCAGGCGCCTCTTTCACCATAACCACAAAATAAAACGGCACCTACTGCAGATATAATTAGGCTCTAACACAGAGGTCTGTAGGATCATTTTTATGTAACCCATGTGCAATTACGCATTGCGCATACACAACCATTAACTCTGGTCATGCTGACTGTGGGCAGTTTGTTTTCTGCTGGACCAGTGTGGGATGGATAGGGTAATATTGTATTGATTCATTTATTGTTCAGTCTATGGGAGAGTCTGAGACTGAAACGAGACGGCTGAAGAGCTTTTCCACATTAAAAGCAGCGGACGTAGCTGTCGGCTTCAAGCGCTCTCAAGAACTTTGTCTCGTCACTTCAAAATTTTAATTCATTTATTTTTCATTCTCATAACAGCTTTAAACATATTTCTAAATTAACTTAAATAACAAAACGAAAAATCTACTCAGTTCATAATAAAGTTCTCAAACAGTGATCGACACATTATATCTCCACCAATACGTTACAGGATGCATTCAGTAAAAAATGCAAATAATAATAAAATACAGAAATGGCATAGCTTAACATAGCATTCACACAAAATAAATAAATAGGCTACCGGTAATTCAAGTGTGCTGTAATTTAGTAAACAAGCCAATAACCTATATGTGCAAATAATATGAGAATTTAGAAGACCCGAAATTATTAAATAATTATTAAATAATTTAAGCTCAACAAAACGAAATTATTTGAATGAATGGTTTCCCTAGTGCAGCATCAGGCGCCTCTTTTTCCGGCTTATGTTTATTGAGTTAGTTTGTATTTATTGATATTGTGTTACAGAGTTATATTTATCTAGGCCACCTACTATCTGTACATCATAACTAAAAAAAAAAGAAGAAGACTCCGGCCACCAGGGGGAGCCGTGCAGCCTGGGAACCCCCCCCAAACTTCACCACTGTTGAGGGAGATATAACAAGTTTAGGGAGTCTATCTTAAAGCTGCTCTAATCAATAGTTTTATATTAAGACAGAATCTAATGACTAAATTAGCTTTTTAGCCTCTTTTAGCTGCTAGTTGTGGTTTTGTGGCACATTTCCTGTCTGGTTCAGTCTCAGTGTTTCCAGCAGCAGCAGCAGCAGCTGTTTCCTGATAAAGCCACTGTACACTACCTGCCCAGCAGCAAACAGCACACACACCATTATATGTCAGAGATGACTTTGTTAGCTTGTTGTGGAGTTCTTCTGCTCCCAAGTGCTAAAAACTTCACATCTATAGTAACCTGTGTGTTTTTAAACAGTGTTTGGACTTTGCTTTTTATCCTTGACTGATTTTAATTGTTATAAATTGTAGTTTATTAGTTGTGAATTAAAAAGTGATTTGAAGTTAAAAACAGGAAATCAAATCCTGCTTAGGGCCCCTAAAAAGCTGGGTCCGGCCCTGACTTGTTTTATTTAATAAGGGCCTTTGAGCTGTCAGTCAAACTGTAGTGGACCCCTGTCTTCATGTAAAGCTGCTCGTCCCGTGTGGAAAAGTCCAAGTTATAGTGAAGAAAATGTGATGATATTGTGATGAAATATCCACAGTTGAACAGACTGAAACCTGTGTGTGTGTGTGTGTGTGTGTGTGTGTGTGTGTGTGTGTGTGTGTGTGTGTGTGTGTGTGTGTGTGTGTGTGTGTGTGTGTGTGTGTGTGTGTGTGTGTGTGTGTGTGTGTGTGTGTGTGTGTGTGTCAGTGCTCTTCCAGTCTCAGTGCAGGGTGAAGCTGCTCTGTGTGCTGTACACAGTGCTGATAGTGAAGAGTCTCGTGTACTGCTGTGGACTCTCTCTGCTGATGATCCTCAGAAACAAGGGACCGTCCACCAACTGCACACATGCTGACTGACTGTTTCCTGCTCGCCTTTTCTCACCATCACATCTCATCAATTCATCTCATTCATCACTTTGATCGGTCTTCATAAATGTCACTTATGACGTGTTGTGCTTGTTTTTACATTTTCTCTCTTTATGCACAAGTTAGATACAGTTGTGCTAAATATATAAATACATATATACTCATTTATATTTACAAATAAAATCTCAACAGTTACTTTTGTAGCTTTGGTTTGTTTTGTTTCCAACTATAAACTTTCATTTGTATCGTAGGAAATATAAAAATAAATGTAGAAAATATAACTCAGTTTTTTAAGTATCTTTCAAAACCTTTATTGTGTTTATTGTTTTGTGTTTAATGAATTCTGCAAAGTTAGATTTGTCTTTTTAATTCATAACTGTGATATTTTCAATAAACTGTAACATCGTTTTATTTGGTTTTGTTTGTTTTTCTTCTAAATTTGTGTCTCTGAATTGATTTTGATGCAAAATGCCCCCAAAATATAGAGATTTGCAAAAAAAGTCTCAACAGTTAATTAATATATGATTTTATATTAAATCAACTACAGTCTTATGATTCTCTACTTCATTTACAATATAGAGTTACTTCTAAATATATAATGAATAAAACTAGAATTAAATAATAGCAATTTAAATTAGGTGAATTTGTATTCTTTAATTTTTATTTAGTTAATCATTTAAAATGTTTTCAATCTATTGATGTATAAATATGTAAAGCAAATATAAACATACAGATATTAAATATAAGCATGTAGTTGTTGTGTGAGAACAGGTTTGATGGTTCCCTGATTATTTAGGTTGCACATTGATCATCTTTTATAATTATTTCAGTGTGGATGTACAACTCTACACTGATAACACTGTTGTTTAAACACATGATAAAACAGCACAGAGCTGCTTTGAAACTACAGCTGTTATTAAACTGATCACACAGCAGCGAGCTGCTTTGAAACTACAGCTGTTATTAAACTGATCACACAGCAGCTTAATTAGTCTGTGCTGAAGTCTGAATGTTGTCAAAATGATGGGTGTTTTTTTTATTTATTTATTATCTAAATCACTAAAATATTGATCAGCTCTTGTAGTTTTATCCAGAACTAATTGTGTTTGCATTTACATAAAATATGACTATAAGAAAACTCAGTTTATTGAGATTAATACGACACACATGAATACAAAAGTGATTCAGTGTAGAAAAGATGACTTGTTTATTTCAGTGGTTTCTATTTGTGTCTCAGTTTGGTTTGTGTTCTGATTGATGATAACAAACACAGGATGTTTCTTTTTAAACTTTGCAGAGAGGCAGTGAATGTTAAACATGTTCTTACAGTGTGAATTTAAACACTCTGATGGCAACGACGATGGAAGATTTCAGAATCAATATAACTTAAAAATGTGTTTTATTAGCAAAAACAAGCTGCTTTGAAACTACAGCTGTTATAAAACTGATCACACAGCAGCTTAATTAGTCTGTGCTGAAGTCAAAAAGGCTCTACTCTCTTTAATTTTGCACATTCATCAAAAACAGCAAAAGTATTTGTACTGAATTTGTGCCTAGTTGTAGTTTCAATGAAGAATGGGGACATACTCTGAATTACATCCTTAATATCTTCCTTACTATATATGGCTTTATCATCTAAATCATGAATCACCAAACCTGACAAACTTGTAACACAACTTAATACCACATATACTCATCCTGCAGAGAATAGCTTTTTAAGAGAGACCACAGCATTATCCACAGTAATACCTTGTACTTTATGTGCTGAACAAGCCTAAGCAAGTTTAAGAGGAAACTGTCGATGTAATAAACCTTTTTTAGTAACCTTCTCTTCCTCTGCTTCAATACCTGTAGAACCCATTACAACTACTGAACCTCTTGCACATTGTTCCCTCCTCTGTGCAACAACATGATCATCATCAAACTTAACACACACTTTATGAGGAATCTTACTCTTCTCTTAATAGTTAGTCTGTTACAGAACCATACACACCATTAACCAGACCATCCATAGCTTCCACATTAGTGCTCAACATTACACACATTCTTACCCAGCAACAGCTGTTCAGCCAAACATGTGTTATAAGTTTTCACATGATGTCCAATTTCCAATTCAAGTTTCCCCATTACTTAATTTAATCTGGTTCTTGCAGTTTTCATTTTTACTCAAAGCACAATATTCAGATGCAAATGTCACCATACACGTCATTAAAAGTGTCATTTGGCCTATTCTCGTAATGATCAACAAAACTAGTCATCCAAATGTCATCTGTGGTACAATCATGTGACGCTGCCTTTTGCCTCAACACACTTAAGGACAAACTCATTTTAACTATATTATCTCCTGTGAGTACAAACACAACTTTCTTTGAACATTCCTTAAGATGCATATTAGTTAACCTCTATACAGCTTCTTCAGCACACACACATCTCTGTTATGTAGATAAACACTGCCTAGACTTCTCAATGCCTCTTTTGCACTAACGTTCCCGTCCTTTGATGCTTCTCTATGGGCTTTAGTCAGCAACAATCCTATTTCTCTTTCTGCCTTCGACATGTAAGAAATTATGTAAATAACACACGCATAAGCATAACGAACAAACTGTACATCTAAATTAACATTTCAACTTTTCAATAGTGGCTTGATATACTGATTTCACAAACTTCATTAACCTGCATTTTGACACTATATGTGTATTTCTAGCTAAAAGTTTATATGCAGCCTCAAAAGAAAGTTGAATAATCCCTAAACTTTCAAACAAAGCTTTGAAACCATCATTGATATTGTTCTCACTGCTGCGTGCTCTCTTTTCATATGATTTGAATCTTTCTCACCCTGTTTACATGCTCTTGCTGCCGAATTATCAGTGTGCCACAGTACAGACTGTGGGAGCTGAGCATACTGCAGGAGTTTGAACGTCTCCCTTTATTTAATTATGTCAGTTTCTCAGCTCTGAGTTTAGGATTTGAGCCGCTTCTCTCACAGATTAATAACACAAATTAAAACTGAGGCAGGGAGCACTGAGTTCATACTGAAGTTCCTGGAACGATTCTTTAAGCAGAGTGGATGGTTGTAACCGTCATTGTGTTATTAAAGTGAAAAACCACAGTGAACAGTGTGGAGGCTGCTGAGCAGAAACCCACACGGCCCATCTGCTGCAGGAAAGGAAGTGCTGATTCGCTGTCAAAAGTTTTTTATGAGTCTTAATAACCACAGAGAACAGGAAACTTACACAAGATTTAACAGTTAACAGATATGGGAATAAAAGATGACATTTTGGTGTAATTTCCTTTATAAATGTAGAGTTTGGTTGGTGGTCAGTCAGAAATGTCTTTGTTTGGACTCATAACTTCAGTATTCATAAAATCCTGACCACCAAACCACAAAAGGTCCACTTATCAGTTTTTCTGGTGCTTTCAATCACCTCTCCTGGTCTTCAACAGTTCTCCTCAGTCCCAGTTAGTGGCCCCAGTTTTAACTTTAGGGCCCCCCAGATCAGCTCATAATTCAGGACTCAGTTTTAACCTCTTTATCATTGCAGCTGATCCTGTTCTCAAGTGGTCAGCAGTTAATCATATGATCACAAACTGCACTGTGGAGCTCTGGGGGCCCCTGAGGGTCTGGAGGCCTGTGAGAGTCTGGAGGCCCCTGAGAGTCTGGGGGCCCCTGAGAGTCAGGAGGCCCTTGAGGTTCTGGGGGCCCCTGAGAGTCTGGAGGCCCCTGAGAGTCTGGGGGCCCCTGAGTGTCTGGGGGCCCACAGAGGGTCTGGAGGCCCCACATTCCCCTTCTGGTGATCCAAAACACAGTCCGAACTGACTTGTAGTTTCACACAATTCATCTGTTAGAAAGTGTTAAATATGTGTGCAGACAGACGGCGCCCCCTGCTGGTCAGAAATTTCGCAGCACAGACAGAAAACACAGGAACACTTTTAATGGCTCTCATGATAAATCCATGCTCTGGATGTATTATAAGAGCTCTTATAATACATCCATGCTGCTTCCTCCTCCTCTGTGTTTAATAGCATCCTTGGTGTTGCATTACTGCCACCTGCTGGTCAGCTCCTACAGTGTCCAGCTCTCCTAAGCAGAAACTTCCCACCGTGTTCAGTCTCACCACACAAACCTGCTCCTGTCAGTGCTCAGGCCTGTACTACTAAGCTGGATTTTCTCTTATCGAGGTAACTTCAGGGTTAACCCTGGGTATTCTGTCCTACGACGCTGGTTCACTTCTTATCGGGGTAAATCACCATGGTAACTTCTATCAATCAATCAATCAATCTTTATTTGTATAGCGCCAAATCACAACAAAGTTATCTCAAGGCACTTTACACATAGAGCAGGTTCTAAACCGAACTCTTCAGGTTTTAATTTTAAAGAGACCCAACATTCCCACATGAGCAAGCACTTAGCGACAATGGCAAGAAAAAACTCCCTTTTAACAGGAAGAAACCTCAGGCAGAACCAGGCTCAAAGTGGGCGGCCATCTGCCTCGACCGGTTGGGGTAGAGGGGAGAGAGAGCAAGAATAGGAGAGAGAGAGAAGCACATAGAAAATAAACATTGAAGCTAGAAGGTCCGGGACTGGAATCTGTCATCCGGACGTCTACAGGCCCAGATTACCTGTGAGACGAGAAAGCACAGACAACTCCGGGGAAGAAGTTTAGCTTATTGATGCATTAATAGTACATGAATGTTATTGGATATAGATGGATGGATAGAGAGAGAGAGGGGAGGAGAGAGGAGCTCAGTGCATCATGGAGGTAGGAGTCCCCCGGCAGTCTAAGCCTATAGCAGCATAAACTAGGAGCTGGCTAACTATAAGCTCTATCAAAAAGGAAAGTTTTAAGCCTACTCTTAAAAGTAGAGAGGGTGTCTGCCCTCCGGACCGAATCTGGGAGATGGTTCCACAGGAGAGGAGCCTGATAACTGAAGGCTCTGCCTCCCATTCTACTTTTAGAGATACTAGGTACCACAAGTAGGCCTGCGTTCTGGGAGCACAGTGTTCTAGTAGGTACATAAGGTACTATGAGCTCTTTAAGGTATGATGGAGCCTGACCATTAAGAGCTTTAAAAGTGAGGAGAAGGATTTTAAATTCTATTCTTGATTTTACGGGAAGCCAATGCAGTGAAGCTAAAATAGGAGTAATATGATCTCTCTTTCTAGTTTTTGTCAGAACGCGTGCAGCTGCATTCTGGACCAGTTGGAGAGTCTTTAGAGATTTATTAGGACAGCCTGATAATAATGAATTACAATAATCCCAAAACTTATGCAGAACGGCTAACCTGCTCCGGAGGAGGTTTTGTTCTGGATAAGAGATCAGCGAGTATAAAAGCACCGCTTCCTGACCAACCAGTGCTCTTGGAAAATGGGCTGCCCATTCTTAGAAGATCCTGTCGACATTAGTGTGAAGCTGGGTAAATGATCAAGATTGGAAAACCCTGGGTTCTATTACCGAGTTGATAACCAGCTTTGAATGTCTGGGTAAGTCAACCCAGGTAACGGAGAGATATCCAGGGTATGTTAATCCAGCTTCGTAGTACAGGCCTCTGATCTCCTCATTCCCTCCATCATGTTCTTTATTTCCTGAGGTTAGAATCACTACATGTTCTGCTGTTTCTACAACCTGACACTGCTCATAAAGTCCAGTATGATGCTAGAGTCCCGTTCAGGTTACTGTGTTTGATCATTACTATGATGCATGGAGAGGAAGGCCATGAAACTTCAGAGGAATTGCATTGGTGCAAAAACACACATATGGAAACAAATACAACATTAAACTTACACAATAAATCAAATTAACCCCATGTCTTTAATAATAAGGTTCATGTCATGTACACAGGATGAGCTGCAAACTGAAAAATGAGATGAAACCTGTCAACAGGTCTGCTGCCACGTATGAAGGTGAAAGAATGAGAGGAGCAGGTGAACTTAATCAGGACAATTAGGGGTTACAGAGCCAATCAGTGAGAAGGAAAGGAGGAAAAAAGGGAGTGAGTTAGGTGAGGAAAGAGAAGTGGAATAAATAAAAGAGAGAATAGTGAGTCTTTACTACTTACAGTGGGTAGAAGAAGTCAAACCAGTAAGGGTAATAGTGTGTACAGAATCTCAAACTGGTAACTCAAGTGGGAGACACGACCTTATCTGTGAAATATGAATGATGATTTATAGAATTCAGACATTAGGAACACATGTTAGATTTGTTTGGGTACCTGCCCACGTGGGAGTGCCTGGAAATAAACTTGGAGATAAATATGCAAAAAAAAACAAGCCCAAAGATCAGAGGTCATCTTCAGTTCAAACTAATCTGTGCACGACAGAAGCCAAAGCAATAAAAATAATTAAAAAAAGAAGGAAATCAAGAAAGTGTAAAGACCAATGGAGTGGTGGAAATAAAGAGAGACAGTTATTTTCTGTTACTCCACTGGTTGGACAAATGAGACATGGGGGTAGGAACAGGAGGGGGGAGACAATTCTTACAAGGACGAGAATAAACAAAACATTATACTCAGTAAAGAAATTCACTGTAAAATCATCTACTGTCATTTATTTTAACAGTATAATACTGTATATTGGATTACAGTCTATGACAGTAGGATGACGGTGGGTTTTATGGTAATTTTACAGTGTATGCCAACATTTCACTGTTTATTTACAAAGGATAATAAAATCTGTTACTTTTGCTTTTAATTCCTATAAATCCCCACACATTAAAAAAAGTAGAAAACACAAAAGAATAGACGTTCAATAAAGTATTTCTATATTTTATTTGTCACATTTCTATTAATAAACGGACAGATTACTGCATTACCATGACAGTACAAGTGAAAGGGAGAGAGAGGAGAGGACCTCACTGGAGACCAACAGCCCCACTCTGTCATTTATGTCCCTCAGTAATGATAAGTGTAAACTGTAAAGCAAAAGGTGGAAGAAGTTTATATTCTATTCAATTTTTATTAATATAGCTCCAAATCCCAACAGAAGTAACCTCAGGACACTTTTCACATAGAGCAGGTCTATATCGTACTCTTCATTTTACAGAGAGCCAACATTCCTCCATGAGCAGCACTTGGTGACAGCAGCAAGGAGAAACTCCACTTTAACAGGAAGAAACCTCAAGAATATATACTCTTTATACACATTTGGTGACATGAAAACTAACCTTTGCAGAGTCTAGTAGTAGTAGAAGCAATGTGTTGTTGCAGCCACCAGAGGGCAGCAGTGTAAAGGTTTTATTACTGACAGCAGCAGCACACAGCAGATAGAGGTAATGTAATATAAAGTGTAGAATGAGATGTAAACTATAGGTTTTAAAGTGTCATAAAATGTCTCAACAACATTAATAATATATCATATAATGTGTCAAATATATTATAAATATTATATAATAAAAAGGGGCAGAGTTACTTTTGGTTTCCTGGAAACAGCTGAACATGTAGACTGCTGCTGGTTGTATTTGGTACCAAACTTTTATTAAATAATCATGAATAAATAAATATTCAGTTATTTGCAAACAGGTTCAATTTTCTCTTGTTTTTAGAATTTGTAAAATTATAATAATAATTACATATTATGATTAAACCAGTTAACATTAGACAATTTGATTTAAAACAACTGAAATAATAACAGAAGAAATAATAAAGAATTTGACAAACACACATTTTTTAATACCGTAATAAACGGTGTATGAGACGCACCTTTAACACAATACTTTTATTTAAAAGTGAGGTGCGTCGGACTTCCGGTTTGGTGAGCATGTGAGAGCGGCGTAGTCTTCGTCCCCCGCGACTCAACTTCGCAAAAATCCCATATTTTTCTTATACCCTCAACAGCTCAAGTAGGATTTTATATTTTATAAACTCAGTTTAACATCGTGTAACCAAGAATAATGTCAAAAGCAACGAAACCGACAAAGAAAAACGTCAATGATGCTCCTCCAAGTCCCTGCGCTAACACGAGCTCGTGCTTGGCTAGCATCCAGGGTCTGCTGGAAACACACAGAGCTAGCATGGCGGATGATCTTAAAAACTCCTTCGCTGCCCTGGAGTCAAGACTGGAGAAAATACAGACCACTTTGTCAGATCATGGACAGCGTATCGTTTCACTGGAAACTAGTGCCGAGTCAGATGACCAGCGTATTCTGGCCCTGGAGGCGAGGGTGGTCGCTTTAGCTGATAGCAACAGCAAGCTACTAGCGAAGACGTCGGACCTCGAGAGCCGGAGCCGCCGGAATAATATCCGAATCATCGGCCTTCCAGAATCAATCGAGGGGCCAACACCCACCATGTTTTTCTCGAAGCTGCTTGTTGAACTATTCGGAGAGGAGATCCTAGAATCCCCTCCCGAACTCGACCGAGCGCACAGGGCGCTAACTGCTAAGCCACAGCCAGGTTCAAGGCCACGGCCTGTGATTATCCGCCTGCACCGCTACCAGATTAAGGACTTAATCATACGAGAGGCCCGCAAAAGAAGAGGGAATCTACAATATCAAGGAGCCCCCGTCCAGATCTTCGAGGATTACGCTCCGGAGGTGGCTGAAGAACGTGCAAAATACCGGTCGGTGATGGCAGAACTGTATAACCTCTCCCTCAGGCCCTCGCTACTCTTCCCGGCTCGCCTCCAGGTAACACTCAACGGCGGGACAAAGAAGAGGTTCTCCTCCCCAGATGAGGCCGCGGCGTTCGCCTCAAGCTACAAACAGAGCCCGAGGCCCAACTAGCTTAGCCGGCTAGGCTAGGTATACTGTTACACAACACCATGGCAGCTCCGGTAAGACGTAAGGTCACCATTAGGTATAATCTCGACCACGAAGGTACAACAGGTCTATGGTATATGTCTGTTCTTTAATCGTAACCGTTGTAAATAACAACATGTGACTGAAGTCTTTTTACTGGTAGCTGCTCATTGCGTTAGCAAGCTGCTAACGCGCTAGCTGTGCCTTGGCCTTGGGCACTACAGGGCAAGACTGTTCCACCTAAAGACACCTTTTTTTTTTTTCTTTTCTTTTTTTTTTCTTCTTTTCTCTAAAGACGCTTTTCTGCAGCAAAATCAGTTAATTTTGCATTTGGACAATTCATTCATTTATTTATTGCCCATTATTTTTCTTTTTCCTTTTGCTGTTTATGCACGAATTTGAAAACTAATTTTTCAGTTTATTGGGGCACCTAAATGTGCGAGAGTTCGTTCTGTTTTTACTCTCCTAAAGCTGCAATTCTTACAGAGCTAATAGTCTTTATTTAGGTGAAAAATGTAAAGTGATTGTAAGTTCTTGATTAATGCTGAGCTTAACCAAGTGTAGGACTTGGTTTGTTTTGTTCTGCTCTGAAAATTTACCTATTACAGTTATGGTAAATAATTAATACTTTACTTGGGTCATAGATTACTATGTAATATTCCATATACAGAATATCTTATTCTTTATATATTCTTCATGTAATGTTGGAAGGGTACATTTCTGTATTTTGTTAAAGGTTCAAAGGGTTATGTAAAATGTATTATACCTGTTGAGTTAAGGGGTTCTGAGATGACTCTTTGAGGTAAGATGCTTCAGAAAGGGAAGTATGAGAAAGCTAGTTCAGATGTCGATGACATTTCTAGGGATTGGGAAGGGGGTGGGAAGGGGCAAGGCCAGGGATCCAGGTCTCCTCACAGATGGGGTGGGGGATTTGGGGCTGGTAAAGAGACCTTTTTTGTTGGTTTTGTACGGACAAGTAGCATTGCCTTATGTTTTGTTAAGTTTTTGATATCATTTGTTGTGATCTCACTCCTTTTCTGCTGCCTGCGTCTTAGAATCGGCCTGACACCTTTTCTTCCATTCGCTGTAACATGACTGGTTCATTAGACGGAGGGACCGCCGGAGGGCAAATGGTAAGGTTCATCTCT
Source organism: Scomber scombrus (assembly GCF_963691925.1). NCBI lineage: Eukaryota > Metazoa > Chordata > Actinopteri > Scombriformes > Scombridae > Scomber > Scomber scombrus. The sequence goes on from NC_084980.1 coordinate 30,507,251, forward strand.
TTGAACACGGGGGGCTTGAATGCTGCATTAAAACGAACAAAGATTATGACTCATATCAAAAATCTGAACGCCGAGGTGATACTTCTTCAGGAGACACACCTGTTAAAGTCCGAACATGGAAAGTTGAGCCGACCATGGATAGGACACATTTTTCACTCCCAATTTAATTGTAAGACAAGGGGTACTGCCATATTAATAAAAAAAAACGTTCAATTCACCTCCTGTAATATTATCACAGACCCAGAGGGACGTTATACAATTGTCTCTGGTATTTTATGCCAGAAGCCTGTGGTCTTGGCATCAATCTACGCCCCGAATTGGGATGATCATAGTTTCTTTAATTCAGTATTATCTCTAATCCCCAACCCGGACTCCCATATGCTGATTCTTGGCGGGGATTTCAATTGTGTCATTGACCCAGTTCTCGATAGATCGAGCTCCCGAATTATCCCGCCCTCAAAGATGTCACAAACTTTGTCCACCTTCATGGACCAATTTGGCTATACTGATCCCTGGAGATTCATGTACCCATCTACCCGTCAATATTCCTTTTTCTCGCACGCCCATCGTTCTTTTTCCCGTATTGATTACTTCCTGGTAGATAAAAATCTTATCTCATCACTTATCTCTGTACAATATCTACCCATAACAGTTTCGGACCACTCAGCGGTAATACTAGATCTCCGTTTTGACCTAAAACCCAAACATTTTAGGTTTTGGCGTCTTGACCCTCTCTTACTTACAGAAGAAAAGTTTTGTAATTATATTTCTGATTCCATCACTGTCTTTTGCGACACCAACAAAAATAAAGAGACCTCCCCATCTTTACTGTGGGATACCCTGAAGGCTTTTCTCAGAGGCAAGATCATTTCATATGCATCTTATGCTAATAAACAACGCAGAAAGCGTAAAGAAGAACTAGAAAAATTAATTGCTGATTTGGACAGATCGCTAGCAACAACATATACTCCGGACTTGTATAAAGAGAGACTTGGACTTAAGACAGAACTCGACTTACTCCTTTCAACAGATGCTGAAAGACTACTTTTGCGCTCCCATGGAACGCTGTATGAACACGGTGACAAGGCTGGGCGCCTTCTAGCACACCAGCTAAAAGCCAGACAAGCGTCCAACCAAATTGTCCAGATCAGAGACGAATCAGGCACGGTAGTGACCGACCCAATTAAAATTAATGCCTCATTTAATTCGTTCTATCGTCAATTGTATGAATCTGAATCCCCCGGCGATGAAACCCAAATGGACGCCTTCTTTCAAAAACTAGACTTACCAACTATTTCACCTAACGACAATCAGACACTAGATGCTCCTTTAACACTTGCTGAGATAAAAGAAGCAATAAGCTCAATGAATAGTGGCAAATCACCGGGCCCCGACGGGTACCCCGTTGAGTTTTATAAGCGATTCTCTAATCAGCTGGCCCCTTTACTTCTAGAGATGTTAAACTTTTCACACAGCCATGGCTCTCTACCAGCCACTTTATTGCAAGCCTCTATTTCCCTCATTCATAAAAAAGATAAGGACCCTTTAAACTGTGCATCGTACAGGCCGATTTCCCTTCTACCTGTCGACGTGAAAATACTTGCGAAAATTTTAGCTCGTCGCTTGGGACCCATTATCCCTTCAATCATCTCGGAGGATCAAACAGGGTTTATTGGCGGGAGACACTCCTTTTCCAATGTCAGAAGGCTTCTCGGCGTCATCCACACTCCATCCTCCCCTATAGATCCGGAAGTGGTTATATCTCTTGACGCCGAGAAGGCCTTCGATAGGGTGGAATGGCCCTACCTCTTTTCTTCCTTGCGGCGATTTGGGTTCAGCTCCTGTTTTATTTCCTGGATTAAATTGTTGTACTCCTCTCCGCAGGCGTCAGTATGTACGAATACACAGCGCTCTGATCCTTTCCCCCTTTCCGTGGCACACGCCAAGGGTGCCCCCTTTCTCCACTGTTGTTCGCGCTTGCCATCGAGCCGTTGTCCATAGCATTGAAATCAGAAGGAAGATTCAAAGGAATGAGGAGACATGGAGAGGAACATCGGGTCTCGCTGTACGCTGATGACCTACTCCTGTATGTAAGCGATCCCCTGTCAAGCCTTCCACCGATTCTCTCAATTCTGGACTCGTTTGGCATATTCTCCGGGTATAAATTGAACATCTCCAAAAGTGAGTGTTTCGCGATAAATCAATTGGCTACTGAAATCCCAACTCACCTTATACCTTTCAAGACCACAGCGGTGGGCATAAAATACCTAGGCATAATGGTAACACGATCTATGCGCACACTGAAGGAACTGAACTTCTCAGCACTGACGGCAGCAGTCAAACAAGATCTTCAGAAATGGAACCGTTTACCACTGTCTTTAGCGGGTAGAGTGCAAACTGTAAAAATGAACATCTTACCAAGGTACCTTTATCTCTTCCAATGCTTACCACTCTACCTCCCTCGATCATATTTCAATCTTATCAACAGCATCATATCCACTTTCATTTGGGCAGGTAAACGGGCCAGAGCGAATAAATCCTTACTTCAGAGGGGCAGATCACTGGGTGGTCTAGGATTGCCCAACTTCCTAGGGTATTATTGGGCAGCTAACGCACAAAAAATTTTGCTCTGGTTCACCGCACCTCAACATAGTTGGTGCCAGTTAGAAGCAAACTCTTGTTCCACGTCCCTCCAGGCTCTAGCATGTAGCACCCTCCCCATCTCTCCTGCAAATTTCACAACCAACCCCATTGTAACTCATACATTAAAAATCTGGATTCAAATCAGGAAGCGGTTTGGATGGCTCTCCCTCCCCCAAACTACGCCTCTTTGTAATAATTATTTATTTGTACCAGCCAAGCTTGACACGCGCTTTGCAGCTCTGGAAAACAAAGGCCTGAAATGTCTGGGAGACTTGTACATAGATGGACTGTTCGCCAGCTTCAACCAACTACGCTCAACCTTCGGACTAGGTAGCACAGACTTTTTTCGCTTCTTCCAACTCCGCGACTTCGCACGAACTCATTCTTCTCAGTTCCCCCAAGCTCCACCCCGCAGCGGTATAGACTTAGTACTCCAGGCTAAATCTTTGCCTAAGGGCCATGTCTCATTTCTCTATAATCTCTTATCACCAATAAATGATACATCTGTAAATAAGTGCAGGGCAGACTGGGAAACTGAACTCCAGATAAGTATCTCTGATGCTCTATGGACACAAGCATTGGAAGCTGTGAACTCCTCTTCTAGTTGTACGAGACTCTCTGTCATCCAATTTAAAGTACTCTTTAGGCTGCACTATAGCAGAGACAAACTCTTCAAACTTTACCCAGACAAGACTCCTGAAGCTTGTGACAAATGTTCTCAGACGCCCTGCAATTTAACACACATGTTCTGGACATGCTCCAAATTATCTAACTATTGGAAATTGTTCTTTAAAACTATTTCTGACGTCCTTGGAATATCTGTTAGTCCATCGCCACAGATAGCCATTTTTGGAGTGTCTCCTGATGAACTTGTAACCACATCCTTGCAGGATAATGTTATAGCCTTTGCGTCTTTGATTGCGCGCAGAAAGATTCTTTTCTTATGGAAATCCTCCCAGCCACCTTCCTTTAAATCCTGGCTACAAGATTTATTATTCTTACTGAAACTGGAGAAAATCAAATTCAGTCTTAGAGGCCGTCCTGAGAAGTTTTATTCACACTGGAAACCTCTACTTGAGTATGTCGACAGACTCCCTGCCACTGAAACGTCCCCCTGACTTGACTTGACCCCTGACTACACTCACGCCTTACTGATACATCGACCCTCCCCCTCCCCTTAGAGATGACTCCTCACACATAGATTGGCCGGCCGGCTAACTGGCTAACCTGACATGCAGAGACGCAGGCAGCAAACAACAATGTATGTTGAATGAATGCTTTTTTTTTTTTTTTTCTTTTTTTTTTCTCTTTCTTCTCCCAATGTATTTACTTATTGTATTTACTTATTTTATACTCTTAATTTATTTTATTTATTTATTTATTTTTATTATTATTATTTTTTTTTTTTATTCTAATCTTACTATTATTATTATTATTATTAATCTATTGTTTATTATTATATTATTATTATTATTATTATTATTTTTTTTTTTTTCTTTTTTTGGCCCGGGTGTATAGGTCTCCGGGAAGGGTAGGGTGGGTGTTGGGTTATATAGAAAATGGAAAAAATGAAGATGTGACTTTTTCCGAATGTACTGTCCACTGCAACTGTGAATTAATAAAAAGATTTGAAAAAAAAAAAAAAAAAGTGAGGTGCGTCTTATACACCAGTGTGTCATATTCACCTTTACAATACAGAGAGGTTGGATCTGCATATGATTCTAAGTCTGTAAAAGGCTCCACACTAAGAACAGTAACTATAACAATGACTATAATTATAAACATAATGATGTGAGCGTCCACACTTATAAATTATAACATCCTGTAAACGCGCTCCAGCTGTTTCAGCAGCTAATGAAAAGAGACTATTGATGACCTGTTAATGCTGAATGCTGGACAGAAAGATAGTTGTGTGTTGATCAGAAGTATTTCAGACACTAGCTGCTGTGATGTTTCAGTATTTACAGACCAAACTGATGTTGAAGCGTGACTCTGGTGCAGTAGTCTATTTGTGCACAGCGAGCACACAGCTACACACTGTATTAAATATATAAAGTTACTGTATTAAATATATAAAGTTACTGTGTTCTTTTAAAAGGTTTAATAGAAAGTCAGCCTAACCCGAACACAGTCTGAGTTAATATAGCGGTCCAGTTCAGTTAAGCTAATAATTACTGGACCATTAACCTAAATTAACCTGACACACTGTTTCAGGTGTAATATGTGTGTTTTCATTGTGGTTCAGTTAAAAGTAAATTGAGAAAGTTTAAACATGTATAAACATTTGTCATATAAATAAATATCTACTGGTGCATTCAAATAAATCAGTCTTTAATAGAAAAGCATTTTACCAGCATGACAACCCTCAAAATAGACTGATTATTATTATTATTATTATTATTATTATTATTATTATCGTTGTTATTTATATTATTATTATTGAGAATATTGAAACCTGTCAGATGATGAAGGAAATTGAATTAACTGATTGATTAAATAAATAAGCATAAAACCACAGAGCAGCAGCCTTATGTGTCTGCTGCAGGGGCTGATGGGAGGTTTGAGGACCTGTTAGAAACCACGTGGCCCTCGTCTGATCTCACAGCTCGTCCTTGTTTGGCCTCAGCTGCATCAGAGCGCCACTTCTCCCCAGGTTCACCAGAGGAAACACCACTGCACACAATGCTTTTCCTCCCAGCTGCTGCTCTGTGCTGTCTGTGTTCAGGTGAGTGTTTCCAGCCAATCAGGAGCCCACAAACTCAACCTTTAACAAACACTGTCACACTGACCTTCATCTGTGTGTCTGTTTCTCTACAGCGCTGGTTGCCATGGCAGCACAGCTGATTCAGGATGATTTAACATTGACCAGGAGAGCTGGTGAAACAGTCTCCTTCAGCTGTGGAGAAATTGACCAGTGTGGCAATGAATATGTATGGTGGTACCAGAAGAAAGACAAAGAAACATTCAAAGTGATTATTGATATTAACAGGAATAATGGTGAATTAGGTAAACGTTACAATCACCCTCAGGAAGATGATTTCTCATCTGTAAAGACACAGAAAGGCTGGGAGTTGCAGATCCAGACAGTTAAACTCTCACATTCAGCCACCTACTACTGTAACTGTTATAAACGTGCTTCCCACAGTGAGAAATGATCCCTGCAGCCTGTACAAAAACCTCCAGATGTCAAACAGTGTTATTGACAGGAAGAGAGCAGTAAACCACAGCCCAGGTTCACATATTTCACCTCCATCTCAGCCAGAGTCACTCTACTGATCTCCATGTAGTAAAATCATATTTTATTAAAGTGACAGACAACATGTGTCATGTGTTGGACGGATTAGAAATGTAGCAGGATCCCGCCTCTCTCTACCTTAATAGGCTGAAATCAAGAAAAATACAACAAAAGAAGAGACAGTCATGTTGATATGAACATTAGAGAAACACATCATGGAGATGAAATATGAAACTGCTTCATAATTTGGATTATTTCACCTCAGCTGACACATTCAGCAGCAGAGAGGTTTTTGTACGAGGCTTTTTCACTGTGTCAGGCAGAGTCTACCTCATCTTTCTCTCTGGCACTAAACTGTTTGTAGGTAAGTCTAAACTTTCATTTTCCTTCAGTTGTTTTATTGAACAAGTTGAAAATGTGTTTGTAGTTTTAGTTTCTGCTGCTTCAGGCTTTACATGTTAGTTTTTTCATATTTAGTAGAGAATTCTTTCTGCAGCCGTTCTTACATAAAACGAATCAATAACTCCTGAAAAGAGCTTCAAATCTCACTGCACACCACAAGTTATTCTTTATTTATGCATCACATCAAAGTTTGTTTCCAGCCAAAAAGTCTGATATCAGTAATGTTACAAATAAACAGGATTTAATCATCTCAGTGATTCAGCAGCAGCTCCTGTTGGTTAAAAACAAGATGATATATGATGTGAAACATCATTTAATAAATGTTCCTAAATGTCATTTTAGAAGCAAATAGTCATAAATATATTGTGTTAAATATACAGTATATATTTATTAAATGGTAAAATGTATCTCATGATAATTGTGTTTTTATGATGATAAATATGTTTATTAGTAGAAAGTATATTAATGCATGAAGGTAAAAAGAGATGAATATGTTATTACGATAAATATAATTTATAGATAAAATGTATAATTGTACCTTAATTCACATTTAATATAAATGAAATGAACGTGATGTCAAATAATGTTAAAATATTTTATAATTAATTTACATAACAACATAAATCATATCTTATATTTTATCTGATATATGTGAACATGTTGTAATTGTGTTTTATATAAAAGCTGAAACTATTTAAAAAGTAGTTAAAGTATTGATGTATTGTGTCTGATTAGAGTAAAGTATATGGTGGTAAATATACTTCATATAAAACACTATAATCATTTATAAATGTAATATTAATATAATATATTTTAACCAAGTTATACAACTATAGTTTTAATTTAACAAAGACAAATGTCATCATATTATATTATGTTACATTATATTATATTTGACATATCTCTACATGTTGTGGTGATTGTGTTTTATATAAAACCTGAAACTGTTTTATGAAATAAATGAAATTATTGATATATTGATTCTCTTTAAACTTAATAATCAATATGGTGGTAAATATATTTGATATACAAACATTATAATCATGAACAAATATATTTTATATGAGGCTGTTATGTCATGATATATGTTCAGTTTTACACATTTTATTATATTAGTAATTAATGTTGTTAAATATTGATAAAGAGTGGTACATTGTGTTTGAATCTTTCTATATGACATATGATGAGCTTCCATGATGCTTTAGTCTGATATGATTATTGATCCAGTGTCCAGTAGATGATGTTTGTGGTGTATTGATGAGTAGTTTAGTGATCATGTAGTTTCCAGGATCAGACTGAATGCAGTGCAGTGCTGTAAGCTGCTGTTGACTGTGTGAATGTGTGTCTGTGCTGCTTGTTGCTGCTGTCAAACTTCAGATGAGCAGGTTGTGAAGCCCGTGGTGAGCGTGTACCCAGCAGCATCCAGAGCCCACCTGGAGGAGAAGAGCTCCCTGCTGTGTCTGGCCTCAGCCATGTCTCCTCCTCTGGTCCAGTTCATCTGGAAAAGACAGAAGAAGAACGGCCCGCTGGAGGTTCTGACCCCTGCTGAGTTTGAGCAGCTGGAGCTCAGAGAGCCGGGACGCAGCGCCTCCATCCTGCTGCTCCATCAGCAAGAGAACAGCACATATAAATACCACTGCTACGTCAAGCACGAGGGGGTCACAGTGGAGGCCCAAACAGGTAATAAAGGTTTGGTGACTGTGTTCAGCAGTGATTCAGCTTCATCTGGAGACGCTGTCAGAGAGAGCAAAGGAGCAGAGCGCTGACATTTCTCACTGCAACTCCAAACATTTGACTCCTTTTCTGTTTCAGAGGTTCCAGCTGCAGCAGCCTCCTGTCCTCCAGAGAGAGAGCCAGCAGACCTGCCAGCTCTGCAGCAAGCTGACTGTAAGATCACCTGCTGCCTCTCTGCATGCTCCGACAGCTCCAATGTCCTGCTGCAGTTAGGGCTGCATATCAGTCTGTTCACTTTCTGCTCATCATTGAAGGATTTAAACATACACTCCCTGATTCTGTTAGAGTGTCCCACAGCACAACAAGTCCCACTGAGAGAGCTTTCACTGCACAGGCTGACTAATAACACCTTTTGAGGGAGCGACACTACATTTTAGGCTTTGAGGGAGATATAACAAATTTAGGGAGTCTATCTTAAAGCTGCACTAATCAATAGTTTTATATTAAGAAAGAATCTAATGACTAAATGAGCTTTTTAGCCTCTTTTAGCTGCTAGTTGTGGTTTTGTGGCACATTTCCTGTCTGGTTCAGTCTCAGTGTTTCCAGCAGCAGCAGCACCTGTTTTCTAATGCAGCATCAGGCGCTTCTTTCACCATAACCGCAAAATAAAACGGCACCTACTTCAGGTATAATTAGGCTCTATCACAGAGGTCTGTAGGATCATTTTTATGTAATCCATGTACAATTACGCATTGCGCATGCACAATCATTAACTTTGGTCGTGCTGACTGTGGGCAGTTTGTTTTCTGCTGGACCAGTGTGGGATGGATAGGGTAATATTTAATTGATTCATTTATTGTTCAGTCTATGGGAGAGTCTGAGACTGAAACGAGACGGCTGAAGAGCTTTTCCACATTAAAAGCCGCGGACGTAGCTGTCGGCTTCAAGCGCTCTCAAGAACTTTGTCTCAACACTTCAAAATTTGAATTCATTTATTTTTCGTTCTCATAACAGCTTTAAACATATTTCTAAATTAACTTAAATAACAGAACGAAAAATCTACTCAGTTCATAATAAAGTTATCAAACATTGATCGAAACGGTATATCTCCACCAATACGTTACAGGATGCATTCAGTAAAAAAGGCAAATAATAATAAATACAGAAATAGCATAGCATAACATAGCATTCACACAAAAATAAATAAATAGGCTACCGGTAATTCAAGTGTGCTGTAATTTAGTAAACAAGCCAATAACCTATATGTGCAAATAATATTAAAATTTAGAAATTATTAAATAAAAATACAATGCAATAACGTTCACACAAAACAATATACAGCGTAATTAATTAAAAGCTGCAATGTAATATAGTCAACAAGCAAATAACTGCATCAGCCTATTATTAACCTTCCTGTCGTCCTCCCGGGTCAAATTGACACCGTCTGTTTTGACTGTTCCTTCTTTCCTCCCTGCCTTCCTTCCATTTGTCCTTCCTCCCTCCTTCCTTCCTTCCTTCCTTCCTTCCTTCCATCCTTCCATCCTGTCATCCCTTCCTTCTTTCCTTTCCTCCCTTCCTTCCAACCTTCCTTCTCCTTGAATGGCTTCCCTAGTGCAGCATCAGGCGCCTCTTTTTCCGGCTTGTGTATATTGAGCTAGTTTGTATTTATTGATATTGTGATGCAGAGTTATATTTATCTAGGCCACCTACTATCTGTAAATCATAACTAAAAAAAAAAGAAGACTCCGGCCACCAGGGGGAGCCGTGCAGCCTGGGAACCCCCCCAAACTTCACCACTGTTGAGGGAGATATAACAAGTTTAGGGAGTCTATCTTAAAGCTGCACTAATCAATAGTTTTATATTAAGAAATAATCTAATGACTAAATGAGCTTTTTAGCCTCTTTTAGCTGCTATTTGTGGTTTTGTGGCACATTTCCTGTCTGGTTCAGTCTCAGTGTTTCCAGCAGCAGCAGCAGCAGTTTTCTGATAAAGCCACTGTACACTACCTGCCCAGCAGCAAACAGCACACACACCATTATATGTCAGAGATGACTTTGTTAGCTTGTTGTGGAGTTCTTCTGCTCCCAAGTGCTAAAAACTTCACATCTATAGTAACCTGTGTGTTTTTAAACAGTGTTTGGACTTTGCTTTTTATCCTTGACTGATTTTAATTTTTATAAATTGTAGTTTATTAGTTGTGAATTAAAAAGTGATTTGAAGTTAAAAACAGGAAATCAAATCCTGTTTAGGCCCCTAAAAAGCTGTCCGGCCCTGACTTGTTGTATTTAATAAGGGCCTTTGAGCTGTCAGTCAAACTGTAGTGGACCCCTGTCTTCATGTAAAGCTGCTCGTCCCGTGTGGAAAAGTCCAAGTTATAGTGAAGAAAATGTGATGATATTGTGATGAAATGTCCACAGTTGAAGAGACTGAAACCTGTGTGTGTGTGTGTGTGTGTGTGTGTGTGTGTGTGTGTGTGTGTGTGTGTGTGTGTGTGTGTGTGTGTGTGTGTGTGTGTGTGTGTGTGTGTGTGTGTCAGTGCTCTTCCAGTCTCAGTGCAGGGTGAAGCTGCTCTGTGTGCTGTACACAGTGCTGATAGTGAAGAGTCTGGTGTACTGCTGTGGACTCTCTCTGCTGATGATCCTCAGAAACAAGGGACCGTCCACCAACTGCACACATGCTGACTGACTGTTTCCTGCTCGCCTTTTCTCACCATCACATCTCATCAATTCATCTCATTCATCACTTTGATCAGTCTTCATAAATGTCACTTATGACGTGTTGTGCTTGTTTTTACATTTTCTCTCTTTATGCACAAGTTAGATACAGTTGTGCTAAATATATAAATACATATATACTCATATATATTTACAAATAAAATCTTAACAGTTACTTTTTTAGCTTTGGTTTGTTTTGTTTCCTACTATAAACTTTCATTTGTATCGTAGGAAATATAAATATATTTTAGTATCTTTCAAACCTTTATTGTGTTTATTGTTTTGTGTTTAATGAATTCTGCAAAGTTAGATTTGTCTTTTTAATTCATAACTGTGATATTTTCAATAAACTGTAACATCGTTTTATTTGGTTTTGTTTGTTTTTCTTCTAAATTTTTGTCTCTGAATTGATTTTGATGCAAAATGCCCCCAAAATATAGAGATTTGCAAATAAAGTCTCAACAGTTAATTAATATATAATTTTATATTAAATCAACTACAGTCTTATGATTCTCTACTTCATTTACAATATAGAGTTACTTCTAAATATATAATGAATAAAACTAGAATTAAATAATAGCAATTTAAATTAGGTGAATTTGTATTCTTTAATTTTTATTTAGTTAATCATTTAAAATGTTTTCAATCTATTGATGTATAAATATGTAAAGCAAATATAAACATACAGATATTAAATATAAGCATGTAGTTGTTGTGTGAGAACAGGTTTGATGGTTCCCTGATTATTTAGGTTGCACATTGATCATCTTTTATAATTATTTCAGTGTGGATGTACAACTCTACACTGATAACACTGTTGTTTAAACACATGATAAAACAGCACAGAGCTGCTTTGAAACTACAGCTGTTATTAAACTGATCACACAGCAGCTTAATTAGTCTGTGCTGAAGTCTGAATGTTGTCAAAATGATGGGTGTGTTTTTTATTTATTTATTATCTAAATCACTAAAATATTGATTAGCTCTTGTAGTTTTATCCAGAACTAATTGTGTTTGCATTTACATAAAATATGACTATAAGAAAACTCAGTTTATTGAGATTAATACGACACACATGAATACAAAAGTGATTCAGTGTAGAAAAGATGACTTGTTTATTTCAGTGGTTTCTATTTGTGTCTCAGTTTGGTTTGTGTTCTGATTGATGATAACAAACACAGGATGTTTCTTTTTAAACTTTGCAGAGAGGCAGTGAATGTTAAAAATGTTCTTACAGTGTGAATTTAAACACTCTGATGGCAACGACGATGGAAGATTTTAAGAATCAATATAGTTTAAAAATGTGTTTTATTAGCAAAAATAAGCTGCTTTGAAACTACAGCTGTTATAAAACTGATCACACAGCAGCTTAATTAGTCTGTGCTGAAGTCAAAATGGCTCTACTCTCTTTAATTTTGCACATTCATCAAAAACAGCAAAAGTATTTGTACTGAATTTGTGCCTAGTTGTAGTTTCAATGAAGAATGGGGACATACTCTGAATTACATCCTTAATATCTTCCTTACTATATATGGCTTTATCATCCAAATCATGAATCACCAAACCTGACAAACTTGTAACACAACTTAATACCACATATACTCATCCTGCAGAGAATAGCTTTTTAAGACAGACCACAGCATTATCCACAGTAATACCTTGTACTTTATGTGCCGAACAAGCCTAAGCAAGTTTAAGAGGAAACTGTCGATGTAATAAACCTTTTTTAGTAACCTTCTCTTCCTCTGCTTCAATACCTGTAGAACCCATTACAACTACTGAACCTCTTGCACATTGTTTCCTCCTCTGTGCAACAACGTGATCATCATCAAACTTAACACACACTTTATGAGGAAGCTATTCTCTTAATAGTTAGTCTGTTACAGAACCATACACACCATTAACCAGACCATCCATAGCTTCCACATTAGTGCTCAACATTACACACATTCTTACCCAGCAACAGCTGTTCAGCCAAACATGTGTTATAAGTCTTCACATGATGTCCAATTTCCAATTCATGTTTCCCCATTACTTAATTTAATCCGGTTCTTGCAGTTTTCATTTTTACTCAAAGCGAGATATTCAGATGCAAATGTCACCATACACGTCATTAAAAGTGTCATTTGGCCTATTCTTGTAATGATCAACAATAGTCATCCAAATGTCATCTGTGGTACAATCATGTGACGCTGCCTTTTGCCTCAACACACTTAAGGCAAAACTCATTTTAACTATATTATCTTTTGTAAGTACAAATCCAACTTTCTTTGAACATTCCTTAAGATGCATATTAGTTAACCTCTATACAGCTTCTTCAGCACACACACATCTCTGTTATGTAGATAAACACTGCCTAGACTTCTCAATGCCTCTTTTGCACTAACGTTCCCGTCCTTTGATGCTTCTCTATGGGCTTTAGTCAGCAACAATCCTATCTCTCTTTCTGCCTTCGACATGTAAGAAATGATGTAAATAACACACGCATAAGCATAACGAACAAACTGTACATCTAAATTAACATACAAACTTTTCAATAGTGGCTTGATATACTGATTTCACAAACTTCATTAACCTGCCTTTTGACACTATATGTGTATTTCTAGCTAAATGTTTATATGCAGCCTCAAAAGAAAGTTGAATAATCCCTAAAGTTTCAAACAAAGCTATGAAACCATCATTGCTATTGTTCTCACTGCTGCATGCTCTCTTTTTATATGATTTGAATCTTTCTCACCCTGTTTACATGTTCATGCTGCAGAATTATCAGTGTGCCACAGTACAGACTGTGGGAGCTGAGCAGACTGCAGGAGTTTGAACGTCTCCCTTTATTTAATTATGTTTTTCAGCTCTGAGTTTAGGATTTGAGCTGCTTCTCTCACAGATTAATAACACAAATTAAACCTGAGACAGGGAGCACTGAGTTCATACTGAAGTTCCTGGAATGATTCTTTAAGCAGAGTGGATGGTTGTAACCGTCATTGTGTTATTAAAGTGAAAAACCACAGTGAACAGTGTGGAGGCTGCTGAGCAGAAACCCACACGGCCCGTCTGCTGCAGGAAAGGAAGTGTTGATTCGCTGTCAACTGTTTTTTTTTCATGACTCTTATTAACCACAGAGAACAGGAAACTTACACAAGATGTAACAGTTAACAGATAATTGAATAAAAGATGAAATTTTGGTGTAATTTCCTTTATAAATGTAGAGTTTGGTTGGTGGTCAGTCAGAAATGTCTTTGTTTGGACTCATAACTTCAGTATTGATAAAATCCTGACCACCAAACCACAAAGGTCCACTTATCAGTTTTTCTGGTGCTTTCAATCACCTCTCTTGGTCTTCAACAGTTCTCCTCAGTCCCAGTTAGTGGCTCCGTTTTGACTTTAGGGCCCCTCTACAGGACGGGGCCCCCAGATCAGCTCATAATTCAGGACTCAGTTTTGACCTCTTTATCATTGCAGCTGATTCTGTTCTCAAGTGGTCAGCAGTTAATCACATCTGGGGGCCATGAGGGTCTGGGGGCCCACATTCCCCTGCTGGTGACCCAAAACACAGTCCGAACTGATTTGTAGTTTCACACAATTCATCTGTTAGAAAGTGTTAAATATGTGTGCAGACAGACGGCGCCCCCTGCTGGTCAGAAATCACACAGCACAGACAGAAAACACAGGAACACTCTTAATGGCTCTCATGATAAATCCATGCTGCTTCCTCCTCCTCTGTGTTTAACAGCATCCTTGGTGTTGCATTACTGCCATCTGCTGGTCAGCTCCTACAGTGTCCAGCTCTCCTAAGCAGAAACTTCCCACCGTGTCCAGTCTCACCACACAAACCTGCTCCTGTCAGTCCTGAGGCCTGTACTACTAAGCTGGATTTTCTGTTATCGAGGTAACTTCAGGGTTAACCCTGGGTTTTCCGTCCTACGACGCTGGTTCACATCTTACCGGGGTAAATCACCATGGTAACTTAAGCTGAGCGGCTAACCTGCTCCGGAGAAGGTTATGTTCTGGATCAACGAGTATAAAAGCACTGCCTCTTGGAAAATTTTTAGATGATCCTGTCGACATTGGTGCGCGGATCGTGAGAGGAGCGCTTAGGAGAGAAAGAGTTTTTAGGGATAGATGCAATCCTTTTGATGTCCCCGATGACATCCTATATGAAAGGTACAGATTTTTATTGGATTGACTGCGCTACATTTGTCAACTGATGGAGCCATATGTCAACTGTAGAGAAAATGCATATAACCCTCGGCTACTTACTCCCACAGTAAATGGTATATTGGATAATTGTGTTTTATCAGCAACCCAGTGTTTTAACATGAACTCAATGAAACATACCCTTAACATATGAGGTGCTGCGAGTGCTGCTACCTCCACCAGGGTCTGATGTCAACCCCACCCCCTCCACCCCTCTACACCCTCCATCAAGGGGCGACCCTCATTGTTGGAGAGGGGAAGCTCCTCTGCAGTAGTATACTCCTGAGAATGGGGCCCTCCCCCTGTCTTTTTTAAACTGCAAACAATATCAAATAAATTCCATTAATTTCATTAATTTCATCCATAAAACAGAGACAGTGTGAAGAAATGAAGCCTTGTCACTGACAGCTTTGAAGTACGTTTTTATACTTGTTCTTGACTTGTTCCCAAGTCCGATTAGCTCCACTAGGGTTGCTACTCGTGCCGTCACGGTGAGGAATTAATATTCCAACACTAACGTGCTTACACGGAAGAGCTAAGCCTGAAAAGAATTCAATGGAAAATATAAAGAAAAGGAAGGGCACTGAGGAAGCGCTCTGCCTGAAACGTCAACGCCGTAATAAAGTGAAATTGAGTGATCAGAGTGCTATCCGTTTATATTGTCCGATGAATTAATATTGTATAATCTCACAAATGTACACATTAACAGAGTCGGCAATGTTCTGCCAGCATTCCTTCCTGGCTTTTGCTGCAGCAACAGTGTTGCTTTTGGCCTGATGATGTGTTTGAATTCTTCATATTTTTGAAGAATAATTGTCTGCTCCTCCATGGTAAAGTAGGATGCTCTGCAGGGTTTCTCCATGTCTGCGATTGGTCAGACGCTGCAAACACCACCCCTTATATGTGAGCGCGCAGTAATCCAGATTGTAAAACCCTGGGTTAAATTACTGAGTTGATAACCAGCTTCGTAGTACCGTTTATCAGGATTGCGAATGTCCGGGTAAGTCAACCCAGGTAACGGAGAGATATCCAGGGTATGTTAATCCAGCTTCGTAGTACAGGCCTCTGATCTCCTCATTCCCTCCATCATGTTCTTTATTTCCTGCGGTTAGAACCACTACATGTTCTGCTGTTTCTACAACCTGATGCTGCTCATAAACTCCAGTATGATGCTTCCTCTTTAATGTGTGTAGAGTCCCGTTCAGGTTACTGTGTTTGATCATTACTATGAAGCATGGAGAGGAAGGCCATGAAACTTCAGAGGAATTGCATTGGTGCAAAAACACACATATGGAAACAAATACAAGATTAAACTTATGCAGTAAATCAAATTAACCCCATATCTTTAAAAATAAGGTTCATGTCATGTACACAGGATAAGCTGCAAACTGAAGAATGAGATGAAACCTCTCAACAGGTCTGCTGCCACGTATGAAGGTGAAAGAATGAGAGGAGCAGGTGAACTTAATCAGGACAATTAGGGGTGACAGAGCCAATCAGTGAGAATCAAAGGAGGAAAAAAGAAAGTGAAGTAAGTGAGGAAAGAGAAGTGGAATAAATAAAAGAGAGAATAGTGAGTCTTTACTACTTACAGTGGGTAGAAGAAGTCAAACCAGTAAGGGTAATAGTGTGTACAGAATCTCAAACTGGTAACTCAAGTGGGAGACACGACCTTATCTGTGAAATATGAATGATGATTTATAAAAATTCAGACATTAGGAACACATGTTAGATTTGTTTGGGTACCTGCCCACGTGGGAGTGCCTGGAAATAAACTTGGAGATAAATATGCAAAAAAAAAAATAAGCCCAAAGATCAGAGGTCATCCTTAGTTCAAACTAATCTGTGCACGACAGAAGCCAAAGCAATAATAATAATTAAAAAAAGAAGGAAATCAAGAAAGTGTAAAGACCAATGGAGTGGTGGAAATAAAGAGAGACAGTTATTTTCTGTTACTCCACTGGTTGGACAAATGAGACATGGGGGTAGGAACAGGAGGGGGGAGACAATTCTTACAAGGACGAGAATAAACAAAAAATTATACTCTGTAAAGAATTTCACTGTAAAATCATCTACTGTCATTTATTTTAACAGTATATTACTGTATATTGGATTACAGTATATAACAGTAGGATGACGGTGGGTTTTATGTTCATTTTACAGTGTATGCCAACATTTCACTGTTTATTTACAAAGGATAATAAAATCTGTTACTTTTGCTTTTAATTCCTATAAATCCCCACAAATTAAAAAAAGTAGAAAACACAAAAGAATAGACGTTCAATAAAGTATTTCTGTGTTTTATTTGTCACATTTCTATTAATAAACGGACAGATTACTGCATTACCATGACAGTACAAGTGAAAGGGAGAGAGAGGAGAGGACCTCACTGGAGACAAACAGCCCCACTCTGTCATTTATGTCCCTCAGTAATGATAAGTGTAAACTGTAAAGCAAAGGTGGAAGAAGTTTATATTCTATTAAATGTTCATGAATATAGCTCCAAATCCCAACAGAAGTAACCTCAGGACACTTTTCACATAGAGCAGGTCTATATCGTACTCTTTATTTTACAGAGAGCCAACATTCCTCCATGAGCAGCACTTGGTGACAGCAGCAAGGAGAAACTCCACTTTAACAGGAAGAAACCTCAAGAATATATACTCTTTATACACATTTGGTGACATGAAAACTAAACGTTGCAGAGACTAGTAGTAGTAGAAGCAATGTGTTGTTGCAGCCACCAGAGGGCAGCAGTGTAAAGGTTTTATTACTGACAGCAGCAGCACACAGCAGATAGAGGTAATGTAATATAAAGTGTAGAATGAGATGTAAACTATAGGTTTAAAGTGTCATAAAATGTCTCAACAACATTAATAATATATCATATAATGTGTAAAATATATTATAAATATCATATAATAAAAAGGGGCAGAGTTACTTTTGGTTTCCTGGAAACAGCTGAACATGTAGACTGCTGCTGGTTGTATTTGGTACCAAACGTTTATTAAATAATCATGAATAAATAAATATTCAGTTATTTGCAAACAGGTTGAATTTTCTCTTGTTTTTAGACTTTGTAAAATTATAATTATAATTACATATTATGATTAAACATGTTAACATTAGACAATTTGATTTAAAACAACTGAAATAATAACAGAAGAAATAATAAAGAATTTGACAAACACACATTTTTAAATACCGTAATAAACGGTGTATGAGACGCTTCTTTAACGCAATACTTTTTTATTTAAAAGTGAGGTGCGTCTTATACACCAGTGTGTCATATTCACCTTTACAATGCAGAGAGAGGTTGGATCTGCATATGATTGTAGGTCTGTAAAAGGCTCCACACTAAGAACAGTAACTATAACAATGACTATAATTATAAACATAATGATGTGAGCGTCCACACTTATAAATTATAACATCCTGTAAACGCGCTCCAGCTGTTTCAGCAGCTAATGAAAAGAGACTATTGATGACCTGTTAATGCTGAATGCTGGAAAGAAAGATAGTTGTGTGTTGATCAGAAGTATTTCAGACACTAGCTGCTGTGATGTTTCAGTATTTACAGACCAAACTGATGTTGAAGCGTGACTCTGGTGCAGTAGTCTATTTGTGCACAGCGAGCACACAGCTACACACTGTATTAAATATATAAAGTTACTGTGTTAAATATATAAAGTTACTGTGTTCCTTTAAAAGGTTTAATTGAAAGTCAGCCTAACCCGAACACAGAGTTAATATAGCGGTCCAGTTCAGTTAAGCTAATAATTACTGGACCATTAACCTAAATTAACCTGACACACTGTTTCAGGTGTAATATGTGTGTTTTCATTGTGGTTCAGTTAAAAGTAAATTGAGAAAGTTTAAACATGTATAAACATATGTCATATAAATGAATATCTACTGGTGCATTCAAATAAATCAGTCTTTAATAGAAAAGCATTTCCCCAGCATGACAACCCTCAAAATAGACTGAGACTTATACACCGTTTTTTACAGTAGTTTGATTATTATTATTATTGAGAATATTGAAACCTGTCAGATGATGAAGGAAATTGAATTAACTGATTGATCTAAATTAAATAAATAAGCATAAAACCACACAGCAGCAGCAGCAGCAGCCTTATGTGTCAGCTGCAGGGGCTGATGGGAGGTTTGAGGACCTGTTAGAAACCACGTGGCCCTCGTCTGATCTCACAGCTCGTCCTTGTTTGGCCTCAGCTGCATCAGAGCGCCACTTCTCCCCAGGTTCACCAGAGGAAACACCACTGCACACAATGCTTTTCCTCCCAGCTGCTGCTCTGTGCTGTCTGTGTTCAGGTGAGTGTTTCCAGCCAATCAGGAGCCCACAAACTCAACCTTTAACAATCACTGTCACGCTGACCTTCATCTGTGTGTCTGTTTCTCTACAGCGCTGGTTGCCATGGCAGCACAGCTGATTCAGGATGATTTAACATTGACCAGGAGAGCTGGTGAAAATGTTTCATTCAGCTGTCGAGGAACTGGCCAGTGTGACAGTAGTTATGTACTCTGGTACCAGAAGAAAGACAAAGAAACATTCACTGTGATTCTTGATATTATCCTGGATGATGGTGACGTAGATAAAGGTTACAATCACCCTCAGAAAGATGATTTCTCAGCTGTAGAGACACAGAACGGCTGGGAGTTGCAGATCCAGACAGTTCAACTCTCACATTCAGCCACCTACTACTGTAGCTGTTATAAAGTTGTTTCCCACAGTGAGAAATGATCCCTGCAGCCTGTACAAAAACCTCCAGATGTCAAACAGTGTTATTGACAGGAAGAGAGCAGTAAACCACTGCCCAGGTTCACATATTTCACCTTCATCTCAGCCAGAGTCACTCTACTGATCTCCATGTAGTAAAATCATATTTTATTAAAGTGACAGACAACATGTGTCATGTGTTGGACGGATTAGAAATGTAGCAGGATCCCGCCTCTCTCTACCTTAATAGGCTGAAATCAAGAAAAATACAACAAAAGAAGAGACAGTCATGTTGATATGAACATTAGAGAAACACATCATGGAGATGAAATATGAAACTGCTTCATAATTTGGATTTTTTCACCTCAGCTGACACATTCAGCAGCAGAGAGGTTTTTGTACGAGGCTTTTTCACTGTGTCAGGAGGAGAGTGGATCTTTGGCTCTGGCACTAAACTGTTTGTAGGTAAGTCTAAACTTTCATTTTCCTTCAGTTGTTTTATTGAACAAGTTGAAAATGTGTTTGTAGTTTTAGTTTCTGCTGCTTCAGGCTTTACATGTTAGTTTTTTCATATTTAGTAGAGAATTCTTTCTGCAGCCGTTCTTACATAAAACTAATCAATAACTCCTGAAAAGAGCTTCAAATCTCACTGCACACCACAAGTTATTCTTTATTTATGCATCACATCAAAGTTTGTTTCCAGCCAAAAAGTCTGATATCAGTAATGTTACAAATAAACAGGATTTAATCATCTCAGTGATTCAGCAGCAGCTCCTGTTGGTTAAAAACAAGATGATATATGATGTGAAACATCATTTAATAAATGTTCCTAAATGTCATTTTAGAAGCAAATAGTCATAAATATATTGTGTTAAATATACAGTATATATTTATTAAATGGTAAAATGTATCTCATGATAATTGTGTTTTTATGATGATAAATATGTTTATTAGTAGAAAGTATATTAATGCATGAAGGTAAAAAGAGATTAATATGTTATTACGATAAATATAATTTATAGATAAAATGTATAATTGTACCTTAATTCACATTTAATATAAATGAAATGAACGTGATGTCAAATAATGTTAAAATATTTGAGAAAATATAAATTTACATAACAACATAAATCATATCTTATATTTTATCTGATATATGTGAACATGTTGTAATTGTGTTTTATATAAAAGCTGAAACTATTTAAAAAGTAGTTAAAGTATTGATGTATTGTGTCTGATTAGAGTAAAGTATATGGTGGTAAATATACTTCATATAAAACACTATAATCATTTATAAATGTAATATTAATATAATATATTTTAACCAAGTTATAAAACTATAGTTTTAATTTAACAAAGACAAATGTCATCATATTATATTATGTTACATTATATTATATTTGACATATCTCTACATGTTGTGGTGATTGTGTTTTATATAAAACCTAAAACTGTTTTATGAAATAAATGAAATTATTGATATATTGATTCTCTTTAAACTTAATAATCAATATGGTGGTAAATATATTTGATATAAAACATTATAATCATGAACAAATGTATTTTATATGAGGCTGTTATGTCATGATATATGTTCAGTTTTACACATTTTATTATATTAGTAATTAATGTTGTTAAATATTGATAAAGAGTGGTACATTGTGTTTGAATCTTTCTATATGACATATGATGAGCTTCCATGATGCTTTAGTCTGATATGATTATTGATCCAGTGTCCAGTAGATGATGTTTGTGGTGTATTGATGAGTAGTTTAGTGATCATGTAGTTTCCAGGATCAGACTGAATGCAGTGCAGTGCTGTAAGCTGCTGTTGACTGTGTGAATGTGTGTCTGTGCTGCTTGTTGCTGCTGTCAAACTTCAGATGAGCAGGTAGTGAAGCCCGTGGTGAGCGTGTACCCAGCAGCATCCAGAGCCCACCTGGAGGGGAAGAGCTCCCTGCTGTGTGTGGCCTCAGCCATGTCTCCTCCTCGGGTCCGGTTCTCCTGGAAAAGACAGAAGAAGAACGGCCCGCTGGAGGATCTGACCCCTGCTGAGTTTGAGCAGCTGGAGCTCAGAGAGCCGGGACGCAGCGCCTCCATCCTGCTGCTCCATCAGCAAGAGAACAGCACATATAAATACCACTGCTACGTCAAGCACGAGGGGGGCCCAATGGAGGTCCAAACAGGTAATGAAGGCTTGGTGACTGTGTTCAGCAGTGATTCAGCTTCATCTGGAGACGCTGTCAGAGAGAGCAGAGGAGCAGAGCGCTGACATTTCTCACTGCAACTCCAAACATTTGACTCCTTTTCTGTTTCAGAGGTTCCAGCTGCAGCAGCCTCCTGTCCTCCAGAGAGAGAGCCAGCAGACCTGCCAGCTCTGCAGCAAGCTGACTGTAAGATCACCTGCTGCCTCTCTGCATGCTCTGACAGCTCCAATGTCCTGCTGCAGTTAGGGCTGCATATCAGTCTGTTCACTTTCTGCTCATCATTGAAGGATTTAAACATACACTCCCTGATTCTGTTAGAGTGTCCCACAGCACAACAAGTCCCACTGAGAGAGCTTTCACTGCACAGGCTGACTAATAACACCTTTTGGGGGAGCGACACTACATTTTAGGCTTTGAGGGAGATATAACAAGTTTAGGGAGTCTATCTTAAAGCTGCACTAATGAATAGTTTTATATAGAGAAAGAATCTAATGACTAAATGAGCTTTTTAGCCTCTTTTAGCTGCTAGTTGTGGTTTTGTGGCACATTTCCTGTCTGGTTCAGTCTCAGTGTTTCCAGCAGCAGCAGCACCTGTTTTCTAATGCAGCATCAGGCGCCTCTTTCACCATAACCGCAAAATAAAACGGCACCTACTGCAGATATAATTAGGCTCTAACACAGAGGTCTGTAGGATCATTTTTATGTAACCCATGTGCAATTACGCATTGCGCATGCACAATCATTTA
Source organism: Scomber scombrus (assembly GCF_963691925.1). Lineage (NCBI taxonomy): Eukaryota > Metazoa > Chordata > Actinopteri > Scombriformes > Scombridae > Scomber > Scomber scombrus. The sequence continues at coordinate 30,529,805 of NC_084980.1, forward strand.
CTTTGGTCGTGCTGACTGTGGGCAGTTTTTTTTCTGCTGGACCAGTGTGGGATGGATAGGGTAATATTGTATTGATTCATTTATTGTTCAGTCTATGGGAGAGTCTGAGACTGAAACGAGACGGCTGAAGAGCTTTTCCACATTAAAAGCCGCGGACGTAGCTGTCGGCTTCAAACGCTTTCATGAACTTTCTCTTCAAAATTTGAATTCATTTATTTTTCGTTCTCATAACAGCTTTAAACATATTTCTAAATTAACTTAAATAACAAAACGAAAAATCTACTCAGTTCATAATAAAGTTCTCAAACAGTGATCGAAACGGTATATCTCCACCAATACGTTACAGGATGCATTCAGTAAAAAATGCAAATAATAATAAAATACAGAAATAGCATAGCTTAACATAGCATTCACACAAAATAAATAAATAGGCTACCGGTAATTCAAGTGTGCTGTAATTTAGTAAACAAGCCAATAACCTATATGTGCAAATAATATTAGAATTTAGAAGACCCGAAATTATTAAATAATTATTAAATAATTTAAGCTCAACAAAACGAAATTATTTGAATGAATGGTTTCCCTAGTGCAGCATCAGGCGCCTCTCTTTCCGGCTTATGTTTATTGAGTTAGTTTGTATTTATTGATATTGTGTTACAGAGTTATATTTATCTAGGTCACCTACTATCTGTACATCATAACTAAAAAAAAAAAAGAAGACTCCGGCCACCAGGGGGAGCCGTGCAGCCTGGGAACCCCCCCCCAAACTTCACCACTGTTGAGGGAGATATAACAAGTTTAGGGAGTCTATCTTAAAGCTGCTCTAATCAATAGTTTTATATTAAGAAAGAATCTAATGACTAAATTAGCTTTTTAGCCTCTTTTAGCTGCTAGTTGTGGTTTTGTGGCACATTTCCTGTCTGGTTAAGTCTCAGTGTTTCCAGCAGCAGCAGCAGCAGCTGTTTCCTGATTAAGCCACTGTACACTACCTGCCCAGCAGCAAACAGCACACGTACCTTTATATGTCAGAGATGACTTTGTTAGCTTGTTGTGGAGTTCTTCTGCTCCCAAGTGCTAAAAACTTCACATCTATAGTAACCTGTGTGTTTTTAAACAGTGTTTGGACTTTGCTTTTTATCATTGACTGATTTTAATTGTTATAAATTGTAGTTTATTAGTTGTGAATTAAAAAGTGATTTGAAGTTAAAAACAGGAAATCAAATCCTGCTTAGGGCCCCTAAAAAGCTGGGTCCGGCCCTGACTTGTTGTATTTAATAAGGGCCTTTGAGCTGTCAGTCAAACTGTAGTGGACCCCTGTCTTCATGTAAAGCTGCTCGTCCCGTGTGGAAAAGTCCAAGTTATAGTGAAGAACATGTGATGATATTGTGATGTGTGTGTGTGTGTGTGTGTGTGTGTGTGTGTGTGTGTGTGTGTGTGTGTGTGTGTGTGTGTGTGTGTGTGTGTGTGTGTGTGTGTGTGTGTGTGTGTGTGTGTGTGTGTGTGTGTGTGTGTGTGTGTGTGTCAGTGCTCTTCCAGTCTCAGTGCAGGGTGAAGCTGCTCTGTGTGCTGTACACAGTGCTGATAGTGAAGAGTCTGGTGTACTGCTGTGGACTCTCTCTGCTGATGATCCTCAGAAACAAGGGACCGTCCACCAACTGCACACATGCTGACTGACTGTTTCCTGCTCGCCTTTTCTCACCATCACATCTCATCAATTCATCTCATTCATCACTTTGATCAGTCTTCATAAATGTCACTTATGACGCGTTGTGCTTGTTTTTACATTTTCTCTCTTTATGCACAAGTTAGATACAGTTGTGCTAAATATATAAATACATATATACTCATTTATATTTACAAATAAAATCTTAACAGTTACTTTTTTAGCTTTGGTTTGTTTTGTTTCCAACTATAAACTTTGATTTGTATTGTAGGAAATATAAAAATAAATGTAGAAAATATAACTATTTTTTAGTATTTTTAAAACCTTTATTGTGTTTATTGTTTTGTGTTTAATGAATTCTGCAAAGTTAGATTTGTCTTTTTTAATTCATAACTGTGATATTTTCAATAAACTGTAACATCGTTTTATTTGGTTTTGTTGGTTTTTCTTCTAAATTTGTGTCTCTGAATTGATTTTGATGCAAAATGCCCCCAAAATATAGAGATTTGCAAATAAAGTCTCAACAGTTAAATAATATATAATTTTATATTAAATCAACTACAGTCTTATGATTCTCTACTTCATTTACAATATAGACTTACTTCTAAATATATAATGAATAAAACTAGAATTAAATAATAGCAATTTAAATTAGGTGAATTTGTATTCTTTAATTTTTATTTAGTTAATCATTTAAAATGTTTTCAATTTATTGATGTATAAATATGTAAAGCAAATATAAACATACAGATATTAAATATAAGCATGTAGTTGTGGTGTGAGAACAGGTTTGATGGTTCCCTGATTATTTAGGTTGCACATTGATCATCTTTTATAATTATTTCAGTGTGGATGTACAACTCTACACTGATAACACTGTTGTTTAAACACATGATAAAACAGCACAGAGCTGCTTTGAAACTACAGCTGTTATTAAACTGATCACACAGCAGCTTAATTAGTCTGTGCTGAAGTCTGAATGTTGTCAAAATGATGGGTGTGTTTATTATTTATTTATTATCTAAATCACTAAAATATTGATTAGCTCTTGTAGTTTCATCCAGAACTAATTTTGTTTGCATTTACATAAAATATGACTATAAGAAAACTCAGTTTATTGAGATTAATACGACACACATGAATACAAAAGTGATTCAGTGTAGAAACGATGACTTGTTTATTTCAGTGGTTTCTATTTGTGTCTCAGTTTGGTTTGTGTTCTGATTGATGATAACAAACACAGGATGTTTCTTTTTAAACTTTGCAGAGAGGCAGTGAATGTTAAAAATGTTCTTACAGTGTGAATTTAAACACTCTGATGGCAACGACGATGGAAGATTTCAGAAGCAATATAGCTTAAAAATGTGTTTTATTAGCAAAAACAAGCTGCTTTGAAACTACAGCTGTTATAAAACTGATCACACAGCAGCTTAATTAGTCTGTGCTGAAGTCAAAATGGCTCTACTCTCTTTAATTTTGCACATTCATCAAAAACAGCAAAAGTATTTGTACTGAATTTCTGCCTAGTTGTAGTTTCAATGAAGAATGGGGACATACTCTGAATTACATCCTTAATATCTTCCTTACTATATATGGCTTTATCATCCAAATCATGAATCACCAAACCTGACAAACTTGTAACACAACTTAATACCACATATACCCATCCTGCAGAGAATAGCTTTTTAAGACAGACCACAGCATTATCCACAGTAATACCTTGTACTTTATGTGCTGAACAAGCCTAAGCAAGTTTAAGAGGAAACTATCGATGTAATAAACCTTTTTAGTAACCTTCTCTTCCTCTGCTTCAATACCTGTAGAACCCATTACAACTACTGAACCTCTTGCACATTGTTTCCTCCTCTGTGCAACAACATGATCATCATCAAACTTAACACACACTTTATGAGGAAACTTGCTATTCTCTTAATAGTTAGTCTGTTACAGAACCATACACACCATTAACCAGACCATCCATAGCTTCCACATTAGTGCTCAACATTACACACATTCTTACCCAGCAACAGCTGTTCAGCCAAACATGTGTTATAAGTTTTCACATGATGTCCAATTTCCAATTCAAGTTTCCTCATTACTTAATTCAATCTGGTTCTTGCAGTTTAAATTATTACTCAAAGCACAATATTCAGATGCAAATGTCACCATACACGTCATTAAAAGTGTCATTTGGCCTATTCTTGTAATGATCAACAAAACTAGTCATCCAAATGTCATCTGTGGTACAATCATGTGACGCTGCCTTTTGCCTCAACACACTTAAGGACAAACTCATTTTAACTATATTATCTCCTGTGAGTACAAATACAACTTTCTTTGAACATTCCTTAAGATGCATATTAGTTAACCTCTATAAAGCTTCTTCAGCACACACACATCTCTGTTATGTAGATAAACACTGCCTAGACTTCTCAATGCCTCTTTAGCACTAACGTTCCCGTCCTTTGATGCTTCTCTATGGGCTTTAGTCAGCAACAATCCTATCTCTCTTTCTGCCTTCGACATGTAAGAAATGATGTAAATAACACACGCATAAGCATAACGAACAAACTGTACATCTAAATTAACATTCCAACTTTTCAATAGTGGCTTGATATACTGATTTCACAAACTTCATTAACCTGCCTTTTGACACTATATGTGTATTTCTAGCTAAATGTTTATATGCAGCCTCAAAAGAAAGTTGAATAATCCCTAAAGTTTTAAACAAAGCTCTGAAACCATCATTGCTATTGTTCTCACTGCTGCGTGCTCTCTTTTCATATGATTTGAATCTTTCTCACCCTGTTTACATGTTCATGCTGCAGAATTATCAGTCTGCCACAGTACAGACTGTGGGAGCTGAGCAGACTGCAGGAGTTTGAACGTCTCCCTTTATTTAATTATGTCAGTTTCTCAGCTCTGAGTTTAGGATTTGAGCTGCTTCTCTCACAGATTAATAACACAAATTAAAACTGAGACAGGGAGCACTGAGTTCATACTGAAGTTCCTGGAACGATTCTTTAAGCAGAGTGGAGGGTTGTAACCGTCATTGTGTTATTAAAGTGAAAAACCACAGTGAACAGTGTGGAGGCTGCTGAGCAGAAACCCACACGGCCCATCTGCTGCAGGAAAGGAAGTGTTGATTCGCTGTCAACTGAGTCTTAATAACCACAGAGAACAGGAACTTTCACAAGATGTAACAGTTAACAGATAATTGAATAAATTATGTATGTAATTATGGTGTAATTTATTTTATAAATGTAGAGTTTGGTTGGTGGTCAGTCAGAAATGTCTTTGTTTGGACTCATAACTTCAGTATTCATAAAATCCTGGCCACCAGACCACAAAGGTCCACTTATCAGTTTTTCTGTTGCTTTCAATCACCTCTCTTGGTCTTCAACAGTTCTCCTCAGTCCCAGTTAGTGGCTCCGTTTTGACTTTAGGGCCCCTCTACAGGACGGGGCCCCCAGATCAGCTGATAATTCAGGACTCAGTTTTAACCTCTTTATCATTGCAGCTGATTCTGTTCTCAAGTTGTCAGCAGTTAATCACATGATCACAAACTGAACTGTGGAGCTCTGGGGGCCCCTGAGGGTCTGGAGGCCCGTGAGCGTCTGGAGGCCCCTGAGAGTCTGGGGGCCCCTGAGAGTCAGGAGGCCCCTGAGGGTCTGGGGGCCCCTGAGAGTCTGGAGGCCCCTGAGAGTCTGGGGGCCCCTGAGAGTCTGGGGTCTGACATTCCCCTCGTGGTGATCCAAAACACAGTCCGAACTTATTTGTAGTTTCACACAATTCATCTGTTAGAAAGTGTTAAATATGTGTGCAGACAGACGGCGCCCCCTGCTGGTCAGAAATCACACAGCACAGACAGAAAACACAGGAACACTTTTAATGGCTCTCATGCTCTGGATGTATTATAAGAGCTCTTATAATACATCATACTGCTTCTTCCTCCTCTGTGTTTAACAGCTTCCTTGGTGTTGCATTACTGCCATCTGCTGGTCAGCTCCTACAGTGTCCAGCTCTCCTAAGCAGAAACTTCCCACCGTGTTCAGTCTCACCACACAAACCTGCTCCTGTCAGTCCTCAGGCCTGTACTACGAAGCTGGATTTTCTCTTATCGAGGAAACTTCAGGGTTAACCCTGGGTTTTCTGTCCTACGACGCTGGTTCACTTAAGTTACCGGGGTAAATCACCACGGTAACTTAAGCTGAATGGCTAACCTGCTCCGGAGCAGGTTATGTTCTGGATAAGAGATCCATGAGTACAAAAGCACCGCTTCCTGACCAATCAGTGCTCTTGGAAAATGGGTTCCATTACCGAGTTGATAACCAGCTTTGAATGTCTGGGTAAGTCAACCCAGGTAACGGAGAGATATCCCGAGTATGTTAATCCAGCTTCGTAGTACAGGCCTCTGATCTCCTCATTCCCTCCATCATGTTCTTTATTTCCTGAGGTTAGAACCACTACATGTTCTGCTGTTTCTACAACCTGACGCTGCTCATGAAGTCCAGTATGATGCTTCCTCTTTAATGTGTGTAGAGTCCCGTTCAGGTTACTGTGTCTGATCATTACTATGATGCATGGAGAGGAAGGCCATGAAACTTCAGAGGAATTGCATTGGTGCAAAAACACACATATGGAAACAAATACAAGATTAAACTTGTGCAGTAAATCAAATTAACCCCATATCTTTAAAAATAAGGTTCATGTCATGTACACAGGATAAGCTGCAAACTGAAGAATGAAATGAAACCTGTCAACAGGTCTGCTGCCACGTATGAAGGTGAAAGAATGAGAGGAGCAGGTGAACTTAATCAGGACAATTAGGGGTGACAGAGCCAATCAGTGAGAATCAAAGGAGGAAAAAAGAAAGTGAAGTAAGTGAGGAAAGAGAAGTGGAATAAATAAAAGAGAGAATAGTGAGTCATTACTACTTACAGTGGGTAGAAGAAGTCAAACCAATAAAGGTAATAGTGTGTACAGAATCTCAAACTGGTAACTCAAGTGGGAGACACGACCTTATCTGTGAAATATGAATGATGATTTATAGAATTCAGACATTAGGAACACATGTTAGATTTGTTTGGGTACCTGCCCACGTGGGAGTGCCTGGAAATAAACTTGGAGATAAATATGCAAAAACCAAAAACAAGCCCAAAGATCAGAGGTCATCTTTAGTTCAAACTAATCTGTGCACGACAGAAGCCAAAGCAATAAAAATAATTAAAAAAAGAAGGAAATCAAGAAAGTGTAAAGACCAATGGAGTGGTGGAAATAAAGAGAGACAGTTATTTTCTGTTACTCCACTGGTTGGACAAATGAGACATGGGGGTAGGAACAGGAGGGGGAGACAATTCATACAAGGACGAGAATAAACAAAACATTATACTCTGTAAAGAATTTCACTGTAAAATCATCTACTGTCATTTATTTTAACAGTATAATACTGTATATTATTACAGTATATGACAGTAGGATGACGGTGGGTTTTATGGTAATTTTACAGTGTATGCCAACATTTCACTGTTTATTTACAAAGGATAATAACATCTGTTACTTTTGCTTTTAATTCCTATAAATCCCCACGAATAAAAAAAATAGAAAACACAAAAGAATAGACGTTCAATAAAGTATTTCTATATTTTATTTGTCACATTTCTATTAATAAACGGACAGATTACTGCATTACCATGACAGTACAAGTGAAAGGGAGAGAGAGGAGAGGACCTCACTGGAGACAAACAGCCCCACTCTGTCATTTATGTCACTCAGTAATGATAAGTGTAAACTGTAAAGCAAAGGTGGAAGAAGTTTATATTCTATTAAATGTTTATGAATATAGCTCCAAATCCCAACAGAAGTAACCTCAGGACACTTTTCACATAGAGCAGGTCTATATCGTACTCTTTATTTTACAGAGAGCCAACATTCCTCCATGAGCAGCACTTGGTGACAGCAGCAAGGAGAAACTCCACTTTAACAGGAAGAAACCTCAAGAATATATACTCTTTATACACATTTGGTGACATGAAAACTAAACTTTGCAGAGACTAGTAGTAGTAGAAGCAATGTGTTGTTGCAGCCACCAGAGGGCAGCAGTGTAAAGGTTTTATTACTGACAGCAGCAGCACACAGCAGATAGAGGTAATGTAATATAAAGTGTAGAATGAGATGTAAACTATAGGTTTAAAGTGTCATAAAATGTCTCAACAACATTAATAATATATCATATAATGTGTAAAATATATTATAAATATTATATAATAAAAAGGGGCAGAGTTACTTTTGGTTTCCTGGAAACAGCTGAACATGTAGACTGCTGCTGGTTGTATTTGGTACCAAACTTTTATTAAATAATCATGATTAAATATTCAGTTATTTGCAAACAGGTTGAATTTTCTCTTGTTGTAAACTTTGTAAAATTATAATTATAATTACATATTATGATTAAACCAGTTAACATTAGACAATTTGATTTAAAACAACTGAAATAATAACAGAAGAAATAATAAAGAATTTGACAAACACACATTTTTAAATGCCGTAATAAACGGTGTATGAGACGCACCTTTAACACAATACTTTTATTTAAAAGTGAGGTGCGTCTTATACACCAGTGTGTCATATTCACCTTTACAATACAGAGAGAGGTTGGATCTGCATATGATTGTAGGTCTGTAAAAGGCTCCACACTAAGAACAGTAACTATAACAATGACTATAATTATAAACATAATGATGTGAGCGTCCACACTTATAAATTATAACATCCTGTAAACGCGCTCCAGCTGTTTCAGCAGCTAATGAAAAGAGACTATTGATGACCTGTTAATGCTGAATGCTGGACAGAAAGATAGTTGTGTGTTGATACGAAGTATTTCAGACACTAGCTGCTGTGATGTTTCAGTATTTACAGACCAAACTGATGTTGAAGCGTGACTCTGGTGCAGTAGTCTATTTGTGCACAGCGAGCACACAGCTACACACTGTATTAAATATGTAAAGTTACTGTATTAAATATATAAAGTTACTGTATTCCTTTAAAAGGTTTAATTGAAAGTCAGCCTAACCCGAACACAGAGTTAATATAGCGGTCCAGTTCAGTTAACCAAATAATTACTGGACCATTAACCTAAATTAACCTGACACACTGTTTCAGGTGTAATATGTGTGTTTTCATTGTGGTTCAGTTAAAAGTAAATTGAGAAAGTTTAAACATGTATAAACATATGTCATATAAATGAATATCTACTGGTGCATTCAAATAAATCAGTCTTTAATAGAAAAGCATTTCCCCAGCATGACAACCCTCAAAATAGACTGAGACTTATACACCGTTTTTTACAGTAGTTTGATTATTATTATTATTGAGAATATTGCAACCTGTCAGATGATGAAGGAAATTGAATTAACTGATTGATCTAAATTAAATAAATAAGCAGAAAACCCAACAGCAGCAGCAGCAGCCTTATGTGTCTGCTGCAGGGGCTGATGGGAGGTTTGAGGACCTGTTAGAAACCACGTGGCCCTCGTCTGATCTCACAGCTCGTCCTTGTTTGGCCTCAGCTGCATCAGAGCGCCACTTCTCCCCAGGTTCACCAGAGGAAACACCACTGCACACAATGCTTTCCCTCGCAGCTGCTGCTCTGTGCTGTCTGTGTTCAGGTGAGTGTTTCCAGCCAATCAGGAGCCCACAAACTCAACCTTTAACAAACACTGTCACACTGACCTTCATCTGTGTGTCTGTTTCTCTACAGCGCTGGTTGCCATGGCAGCACAGCTGATTCAGGAGGATTTAACATTGACCAGGAGAGCTGGTGGAAATGTTTCCTTCAGCTGTCGAGGAATTGACCAGTGTAACAATTTAAATATATTCTGGTACCAGAAGAAAGACAAAGAAACATTCACATTGATTCTTCGTTTTTACGGGACAAGTGGTGAATTATATAAAGGTTACAATCACACTCAGGAAGATGATTTCTCATCTGTAGAGACACAGAACGGCTGGGAGTTGCAGATCCAGACAGTTCAACTCTCACATTCAGCCACCTACTACTGTAGCTGTGTGAAAGTTGCTTCCCACAGTGAGAAATGATCCCTGCAGCCTGTACAAAAACCTCCAGATGTCAAACAGTGTTATTGACAGGAAGAGAGCAGTAAACCACAGCCCAGGTTCACATATTTCACCTCCATCTCAGCCAGAGTCACTCTACTGATCTCCATGTAGTAAAATCATATTTTATGAAAGTGACAGACAACATGTGTCATGTGTTGGACGGATTAGAAATGTAGCAGGATCCCGCCTCTCTCTACCTTAATAGGCTGAAATCAAGAAAAATACAACAAAAGAAGAGACAGTCATGTTGATATGAACATTAGAGAAACACATCATGGAGATGAAATATGAAACTGCTTCATAATTTGGATTCTTTCACCTCAGCTGACACATTCAGCAGCAGAGAGGTTTTTGTACGAGGCTTTTTCACTGTGTCAGGCAGAGTCTACTTCATCTTTGGCTCTGGCACTAAACTGTTTGTAGGTAAGTCTAAACTTTCATTTTCCTTCAGTTGTTTTATTGAACAAGTTGAAAATGTGTTTGTAGTTTTAGTTTCTGCTGCTTCAGGCTTTACATGTTAGTTTTTTCATATTTAGTAGAGAATTCTTTCTGCAGCCGTTCTTACATCAAACTAATCAATAACTCCTGAAAAGAGCTTCAAATCTCACTGCACACCACAAGTTATTCTTTATTTATGCATCACATCAAAGTTTGTTTCCAGCCAAAACGTCTGATATCAGTAATGTTACAAATAAACAGGATTTAATCATCTCAGTGATTCAGCAGCAGCTCCTGTTGGTTAAAAACAAGATGATATATGATGTGAAACATCATTTAATAAATGTTCCTAAATGTCATTTTAGAAGCAAATAGTCATAAATATATTGTGTTAAATATACAGTATATATTTATTAAATGGTAAAATGTATCTCATGATAATTGTGTTTTTATGATGATAAATATGTTTATTAGTAGAAAGTATATTAATGCATGAAGGTAAAAAGAGATGAATATGTTATAACGATAAATATAATTTATAGATAAAATGTATAATTGTACCTTAATTCACATTTAATATAAATGAAATGAACGTGATGTCAAATAATGTTAAAATATTTTAGAAAATATAAATTTACATAACAACATAAATCATATCTTATATTTTATCTGATATATGTGAACATGTTGTAATTGTGTTTTATATAAAAGCTGAAACTATTTAAAAAGTAGTTAAAGTATTGATGTATTGTGTCTGATTAGAGTAAAGTATATGGTGGTAAATATACTTCATATAAAACACTATAATCATTTATAAATGTAATATTAATATAATATATTTTAACCAAGTTATAAAACTATAGTTTTAATTTAACAAAGACAAATGTCATCATATTATATTATGTTACATTATATTATATTTGACATATCTCTACATGTTGTGGTGATTGTGTTTTATATAAAACCTGAAACTGTTTTATGAAATAAATGAAATTATTGATATATTGATTCTCTTTAAACTTAATAATCAATATGGTGGTAAATATATTTGATATAAAACATTATAATCATGAACAAATGTATTTTATATGAGGCTGTTATGTCATGAAATATGTTCAGTTTTACACATTTTATTATATTAGTAATAAATGTTGTTAAATATTGATAAAGAGTGGTACATTGTGTTTGAATCTTTCTATATGACATATGATGAGCTTCCATGATGCTTTAGTCTGATATGATTATTGATCCAGTGTCCAGTAGATGATGTTTGTGGTGTATTGATGTATAGTTTAGTGATCATGTAGTTTCCAGGATCAGACTGAATGCAGTGCAGTGCTGTAAGCTGCTGTTGACTGTGTGAATGTGTGTCTGTGCTGCTTGTTGCTGCTGTCAAACTTCAGATGAGCAGGTAGTGAAGCCCGTGGTGAGCGTGTACCCAGCAGCATCCAGAGCCCACCTGGAGGGGAAGAGCTCCCTGCTGTGTCTGGCCTCAGCCATGTCTCCTCCTCTGGTCCGGTTCTCCTGGAAAAGACAGAAGAAGAACGGCCCGCTGGAGGTTCTGACCCCTGCTGAGTTTGAGCAGCTGGAGCTCAGAGAGCCGGGACGCAGCGCCTCCATCCTGCTGCTCCATCAGCAAGAGAACAGCACATATAAATACCACTGCTACGTCAAGCACGAGGGCGGCACAGTGGAGGCCCAAACAGGTAATGAAGGCTTGCTGACTGTGTTCAGCAGTGATTCAGCTTCATCTGGAGACGCTGTCAGAGAGAGCAGAGGAGCAGAGCGCTGACATTTCTCACTGCAACTCCAAACATTTGACTCCTTTTCTGTTTCAGAGGTTTCTACTGTTACTCTGCCAACACCAGCTCCACCACTTCCTGTCCCGTCTCAGTACCAGGTGCTGCTGCTCTGTGTGCTGTACACAGTGCTGATAGTGAAGAGTCTGGTGTACTGCTGTGGACTCTCTCTGCTGATGATCCTCAGAAACAAGGGACCGTCCACCAACTGCACACATGCTGACTGACTGTTTCCTGCTCGCCTTTTCTCACCATCACATCTCATCAATTCATCTCATTCATCACTTTGATCAGTCTTCATAAATGTCACTTATGACGTGTTGTGCTTGTTTTTACATTTTCTCTCTTTATGTACAAGTTAGATACAGTTGTGCTAAATATATAAATACATATATATTCATTTATATTTACAAATAAAATCTTAACAGTTACTTTTTTAGCTTTGTTTTGTTTTGTTTCCAACTATAAACTTTGATTTGTATTGTAGGAAATATAAAAATAAATGTAGAAAATATAACTTCAAACCTTTATTGTGTTTATTGTTTTGTGTTTAATGAATTCTGCAAAGTGAGATTTGTCTTTTTAATTCATAACTGTGATATTTGCAATAAACTGTAACATCATTTTATTTGGTTTTGTTTGTTTTTCTTCTAAATTTGTGTCTCTGAATTGATTTTGATGCAAAATGCCCCCAAAATATAGAGATTTACAAATAAAGTCTCAACAGTTAAATAATATATAATTTTATATTAAATTAACTACAGTCTTATGATTCTCTACTTCATTTACAATATAGAGTTACTTCTAAATATATAATGAATAAAACTAGAATTAAATAATAACAATATTTAAATATTGTAAATTTGTATTCTTTAATTTTTATTTAGTTTTTATTTAGTTAATCATTTAAAATGTTTTTAATCCTGCAACACATTATATAATTGTCATTTTAAAGTAGATAATCTCTATAATCTATTCATGTATAAATAAGTAAAGACACGCAAATATAAACATACAGATATTAAATATAAGCATGTAGTTGTGGTGTGAGAACAGGTTTGATGGTTCCCTGATTATTTAGGTTGCACATTGATCATCTTTTATAATTATTTCAGTGTGGATGTACAACTCTACACTGATAACACTGTTGTTTAAACACATGATAAAACAGCACAGAGCTGCTTTGAAACTACAGCTGTTATTAAACTGATCACACAGCAGCTTAATTAGTCTGTGCTGAAGTCTGAATGTTGTCAAAATGATGGGTGTGTTATTTATTTATTTATTATCTAAATCACTAAAGTATTGATTAGCTCTTGTAGTTTTATCCAGAACTAATTGTGTTTGCATTTACATAAAATATGACTATAAGAAAACTCAGTTTATTGAGATTAATACGACACACATGAATACAAAAGTGATTCAGTGTAGAAAAGATGACTTGTTTATTTCAGTGGTTTCTATTTGTGTCTCAGTTTGGTTTGTGTTCTGATTGATGATAACAAACACAGGATGTTTCTTTTTAAACTTTGCAGAGAGGCAGTGAATTTTAAACATGTTCTTACAGTGTGAATTTAAACACTCTGATGGCAACGACGATGGAAGATTTCAGAAGCAATATAGCTTAAAAATGTGTTTTATTAGCAAAAATAAGCTGCTTTGAAACTACAGCTGTTATAAAACTGATCACACAGCAGCTTAATTAGTCTGTGCTGAAGTCAAAATCGCTTTAGTTTCTGTAATTTTGCACATTCATCAAAAACAGAATTACATCCTTAATATCTTCCTTACTATATATGGCTTTATCATCTAAATCATGAATCACCAAACCTGACAAACTTGTAACACAACTTAATACCACATATACTCATCCTGCAGAGAATAGCTTTTTAAGAGAGTCCACAGTAATACCTTGTACTTTATGTGCTGAACAAGCCTAAGCAAGTTTAAGAGGAAACTATCGATGTAATAAACCTTTTTTAGTAACCTTCTCTTCCTCTGCTTCAATACCTGTAGAACCCATTACAACTACTGAACCTCTTGCACATTGTTTCCTCCTCTGTGCAACAACATGATCATCATCAAACTTAACACACACTTTATGAGGAAGCTATTCTCTTAATAGTTAGTCTGTTACAGAACCATACACACCATTAACCAGACCATCCATAGCTTCCACATTAGTGCTCAACATTACACACATTCTTACCCAGCAACAGCTGTTCAGCCAAACATGTGTTATAAGTTTTCACATGATGTCTAATTTCCAATTCAAGTTTCCCCATTACTTAATTTAATCCGGTTCTTGCAGTTTAAATTTTTACTCAAAGCACAATATTCAGATGCAAATGTCACCATACACGTCATTAAAAGTGTCATTTGGCCTATTCTTGTAATGATCAACAAAACTAGTCATCCAAATGTCATCTGTGGTACAATCATGTGACGCTGCCTTTTGCCTCAACACACATAAGGCCAAACTCATTTTAACTATTTTATCTCCTGTGAGTACAAATACAACTTTCATTAAACATTCCTTAAGATGCATATTAGTTAACCTCTATACAGCTTCTTCAGCACACACACATCTCTGTTATGTAGATAAACACTGCCTAGACTTCTCAATGCCTCTTTAGCACTAACGTTCCCGTCCTTTGATGCTTCTCTATGGGCTTTAGTCAGCAACAATCCTATCTCTCTTTCTGCCTTCGACATGTAAGAAATGATGTAAGTAACACACGCATAAGCATAACGAACAAACTGTACATCTAAATTAACATACAAACTTTTCAATAGTGGCTTGATATACTGATTTCACAAACTTCATTAACCTGCCTTTTGACACTATATGTGTATTTCTAGCTAAATGTTTATATGCAGCCTCAAAAGAAAGTTGAATAATCCCTAAAGTTTCAAACACAGCTTTGAAACCATCATTGCTATTGTTCTCACTGCGCCGTGCTCTCTCTTCATATGATTTGAATCTTTCTCACCCTGTTTACATGTTCATGCTGCAGAATTATCAGTCTGCCACAGTACAGACTGTGGGAGCTGAGCAGACTGCAGGAGTTTGAACGTCTCCCTTTATTTAATTATGTCAGTTTCTCAGCTCTGAGTTTAGGATTTGAGCTGCTTCTCTCACAGATTAATAACACAAATTAAACCTGAGACAGGGAGCACTGAGTTCATACTGAAGTTCCTGGAACGATTCTTTAAGCAGAGTGGATGGTTGTAACCGTCATTGTGTTATTAAAGTGAAAAACCACAGTGAACAGTGTGGAGGCTGCTGAGCAGAAACCCACACGGCCCGTCTGCTGCTGGAAAGGAAGTGTTGATTCGCTGTCAACTGAGTCTTAATAACCACAGAGAACAGGAAACTTACACAAGATGTAACAGTTAACAGATAATTGAATAAATTATGTATGTAATTATGGTGTAATTTATTTTATAAATGTAGAGTTTGGTTGGTGGTCAGTCAGAAATGTCTTTGTTTGGACTCATAACTTCAGTATTCATAAAATCCTGACCACCAGACCACAAAGGTCCACTTATCAGTTTTTCTGGTGCTTTCAATCACCTCTCTTGATTCTGTTCTCAAGTTGTCAGCAGTTAATCACATGATCACACACTGCACTGTGGAGCTCTGGGGGCCCCTGAGGGTCTGGAGGCCCGTGAGAGTCTGGAGGCCCCTGAGAGTCTGGGGGCCCCTGAGAGTCAGGAGGCCCCTGAGGGTCTGTGGGCCCCTGAGAGTCTGGAGGTCCCTGAGAGTCTGGGGGCCCCTGAGAGTCTGGGGTCTGACATTCCCCTCGTGGTGATCCAAAACACAGTCCGAACTTATTTGTAGTTTCACACAATTCATCTGTTAGAAAGTGTTAAATATGTGTGCAGACAGACGGCGCCCCCTGCTGGTCAGAAATCACACAGCACAGACAGAAAACACAGGAACACTTTTAATGACTCTCATGCTCTGGATGTATTATAAGAACTCTTATAATACATCATACTGCTTCTTCCTCCTCTGTGTTTAACAGCTTCCTTGGTGCCATCTGCTGGTCAGCTCCTACAGTGTCCAGCTCTCCTAAGCAGAAACTTCCCACCGTGTTCAGTCTCACCACACAAACCTGCTCCTGTCAGTCCTGAGGCGTGTACTACTAAGCTGGATTTTCTCTTATCGAGGTAACTTCAGGGTTAACCCTGGGTATTCTGTCCTACGATACTGGTTCACTTCTTACCGGGGTAAATCACCACAGTAACTTAAGCTGAATGGCTATCCTGCTCCAGAGTAGGTTATGTTCTGGATAAGAGATCAACGAGTACAAAAGCACCGCTTCCTGACCAATCAGTGCTCTTGGAAAATGGCCTGCCAATTCTTAGAAGATCAACATTAGTTTGAAGCTGGGTAACTGATCAACATTGGATAACCCTGGGTTCCATTCCCGAGTTGATAACCAGCTTTGAATGTCTGGGTAAGTCAACCCAGGTAACGGAGAGATATCCAGGGTATGTTAAACCAGCTTCGTAGTAAAGGCCTCTGATCTCCTCATTCCCTCCATCATGTTCTTTATCTCCTGCAGTTAGAACCACTACATGTTCTGCTGTTTCTACAACCTGACACTGCTCATAAAGTCCAGTATGATGCTTCCCCTTTAATGTGTGTAGAGTCCCGTTCAGGTTACTGTGTTTGATCATTACTATGATGCATGGAGAGGAAGGCCATGAAACTTCAGAGGAATTGCATTGGTGCAAAAACACATATATGGAAACAAATACAAGATTAAATTTATGCAGTAAATCAAATTAACCCCATGTCTTAAAAACTAAGGTTCATGTCATGTACACAGGATAAGCTGCAAACTGAAGAATGAGATGAAACCTGTCAACAGGTCTGCTGCCACGTATGAAGGTGAAAGAATGAGAGGAGCAGGTGAACTTAATCAGGACAATTAGGGGTGACAGAGCCAATCAGTGAGAATCAAAGGAGGAAAAAAGGAAGTGAGGTATAGGTGAGGAAAGAGAAGTGGAATAAATAAAAGAGAGAATAGTGAGTCTTTGCTACTTACAGTGGGTAGAAGAAGTCAAACCAGTAAGGGTAATAGTGTGTACAGAATCTCAAACTGGTAACTCAAGTGGGAGACACGACCTTATCTGTGAAATATGAATGATGATTTATAGAATTCAGACATTAGGAACACATGTTACATTTGTTTGGGTACCTGCCCACGTGGGAGTGGAAATAAACTTGGAGATAAATATGCTGAAAAAAAATAAGCCCAAAGATCAGAGGTCATCTTCAGTTCAAACTAATCTGTGCACGACAGAAGCCAAAGCAATAAAAATAATTTAAAAAAGAAGGAAATCAAGAAAGTGTAAAGACCAATGGAGTGGTGGAAATAAAGAGAGACAGTTATTTTCTGTTACTCCACTGGTTGGACAAATGAGACATGGGGGTAGGAACAGGAGGGGGAGACAATTCTTACAAGGACGAGAATAAACAAAACATTATACTCTGTAAAGAATTTCACTGTAAAATCATCTACTGTCATTTATTTTAACAGTATAATACTGTATATTGGATTACAGTATATAACAGTAGGATGACGGTGGGTTTTATGGTAATTTTACAGTGTATGCCAACATTTCACTGTTTATTTACAAAGGATAATAAAATCTGTTACTTTTGCTTTTAATTCCTATAAATCCCCACAAAAAAACACAAAAGAATAGATGTTCAATAAAGTATTTCTATATTTTATTTGTCACATTTCAATTAATAACGACCAGATTACTGCATTACCATGACAGTACAAGTGAAAGGGAGAGAGAGGAGAGGACCTCACTGGAGACAAACAGCCCCACTCTGTCATTTATGTCCCTCAGTAATGATAAGTGTAAACTGTAAAGCAAAGGTGGAAGAAGTTTATATTCTATTTAATGTTCATGAATCTAGCTCCAAATCCCAACAGAAGTAACCTCAGGACACTTTTCACATAGAGCAGGTCTATATCGTACTCTTTATTTTACAGAGAGCCAACATTCCTCCATGAGCAGCACTTGGTGACAGCAGCAAGGAGAAACTCCACTTTAACAGGAAGAAAACCTCAAGAATATATACTCTTTATACACATTTGGTGACATGAAAACTAAACTTTGCAGAGACTAGTAGTAGTAGAAGCAATGTGTTGTTGCAGCCACCAGAGGGCAGCAGTGTAAAGGTTTTATTACTGACAGCAGCAGCACACAGCAGATAGAGGTAATGTAATATAAAGTGTAGAATGAGATGTAAACTATAGGTTTAAAGTGTCATAAAATGTCTCAACAACATTAATAATATATCATATAATGTGTAAAATATATTATAAATATTATATAATAAAAAGGGGCAGAGTTACTTTTGGTTTCCTGGAAACAGCTGAACATGTAGACTGCTGCTGGTTGTATTTGGTACCAAACTTTTATTAAATAATCATGAATAAATAAATATTCAGTTATTTGCAAACAGGTTGAATTTTCTCTTGTTTTTAGACTTTGTAAAATTATAATTATAATTACATATTATGATTAAACATGTTAACATTAGACAATTTGATTTAAAAAAAACTGAAATAATATCAGAAGAAATAATAAAGAATTTGACAAACACACATTTTTAAATACAGTAATAAACGGTGTATGAGACGCACCTTTAACGCAATACTTTTATTTAAAAGTGAGATGCGTCTTATACACCAGTGTGTCATATTCACCTTTACAATACAGAGAGAGGTTGGATCTGCATATGATTGTAGGTCTGTAAAAGGCTCCACACTAAGAACAGTAACTATAACAATGACTATAATTATAAACATAATGATGTGAGCGTCCACACTTATAAATTATAACATCCTGTAAACGCGCTCCAGCTGTTTCAGCAGCTAATGAAAAGAGACTATTGATGACCTGTTAATGCTGAATGCTGGACAGAAAGATAGTTGTGTGTTGATCAGAAGTATTTCAGACACTAGCTGCTGTGATGTTTCAGTATTTACAGACCAAACTGATGTTGAAGCGTGACTCTGGTGCAGTAGTCTATTTGTGCACAGCGAGCACACAGCTACACACTGTATTAAATATGTAAAGTTACTGTATTAAATATATAAAGTTACTGTGTTCTTTTAAAAGGTTTAATTGAAAGTCAGCCTAACCCGAACACAGAGTTAATATAGCGGTCCAGTTCAGTTAACCAAATAATTACTGGACCATTAACCTAAATTAACCTGACACACTGGTTCAGGTGTAATATGTGTGTTTTCATTGTGGTTCAGTTAAAAGTAAATTGAGAAAGTTTAAACATGTATAAACATATGTTATATAAATGAATATCTACTGGTGCATTCAAATAAATCAGTCTTTAATAGAAAAGCATTTTACCAGCATGACAACCCTCAAAATAGACTGATTATTATTATTATTATTATTATTATTATCGTTGTTATTATTATTATTATTATTGAGAATATTGAAACCTGTCAGATGATGAAGGAAATTGAATTAACTGATTGATCTAAATTAAATAAATAAGCATAAAACCACACAGCAGCAGCAGCAGCCTTATGTGTCTGCTGCAGGGGCTGATGGGAGGTTTGAGGACCTGTTAGAAA
This sequence comes from Scomber scombrus, assembly GCF_963691925.1. Lineage (NCBI taxonomy): Eukaryota > Metazoa > Chordata > Actinopteri > Scombriformes > Scombridae > Scomber > Scomber scombrus. The sequence continues at coordinate 30,549,460 of NC_084980.1, forward strand.
CCACGTGGCCCTCGTCTGATCTCACAGCTCGTCCTTGTTTGGCCTCAGCTGCATCAGAGCGCCACTTCTCCCCAGGTTCACCAGAGGAAACACCACTGCACACAATGCTTTTCCTCCCAGCTGCTGCTCTGTGCTGTCTGTGTTCAGGTGAGTGTTTCCAGCCAATCAGGAGCCCACAAACTCAACCTTTAACAAACACTGTCACACTGACCTTCATCTGTGTGTGTCTGTTTCCTTACAGCGCTGGTTGCCATGGCAGCACAGCTGACTCAGGAGGATTTAACATTGACCAGGAGAGCTGGTGGAAATGTTTCCTTCAGCTGTCGAGGAACTGACCAGTGTGACAGTAGTAATGTACTCTGGTACCAGAAGAAAGACAACGAAACATTCACTGTGATTCTTGATATTATCCTGGATGATGGTGACGTAGAAAAAGGTTAATTAGATAAAAGTTATTCTAAACACCCTCAGAAAGATGATTTCTCATCTGTAGAGACACAGAAAGGCTGGGAGTTGCAGATCCAGACAGTTAAACTCTCACATTCAGCCACCTACTACTGTAACTGTGGGAAAGTTGCTTCCCACAGTGAGAAATGATCCCTGCAGCCTGTACAAAAACCTCCAGATGTCAAACAGTGTTATTGACAGGAAGAGAGCAGTAAACCACAGCCCAGGTTCACATATTTCACGTCCATCTCAGCCAGAGTCACTCTACTGATCTCCATGTAGTAAAATCATATTTTATTAAAGTGACAGACAACATGTGTCATGTGTTGGACGGATTAGAAATGTAGCAGGATCCCGCCTCTCTCTACCTTAATAGGCTGAAATCAAGAAAAATACAACAAAAGAAGAGACAGTCATGTTGATATGAACATTAGAGAAACACATCATGGAGATGAAATATGAAACTGCTTCATAATTTGGATTATTTCACCTCAGCTGACACATTCAGCAGCAGAGAGGTTTTTGTACGAGGCTTTTTCACTGTGTCAGGAGGAGAGTGGTACGACATCTTTGGCTCTGGCACTAAACTGTTTGTAGGTAAGTCTAAACTTTCATTTTCCTTCAGTTGTTTTATTGAACAAGTTGAAAATGTGTTTGTAGTTTTAGTTTCTGCTGCTTCAGGCTTTACATGTTAGTTTTTTCATATTTAGTAGAGAATTCTTTCTGCAGCCGTTCTTACATAAAACTAATCAATAACTCCTGAAAAGAGCTTCAAATCTCACTGCACACCACAAGTTATTCTTTATTTATGCATCACATCAAAGTTTGTTTCCAGCCAAAAAGTCTGATATCAGTAATGTTACAAATAAACAGGATTTAATCATCTCAGTGATTCAGCAGCAGCTCCTGTTGGTTAAAAACAAGATGATATATGATGTGAAACATCATTTAATAAATGTTCCTAAATGTCATTTTAGAAGCAAATAGTCATAAATATATTGTGTTAAATATACAGTATATATTTATTAAATGGTAAAATGTATCTCATGATAATTGTGTTTTTATGATGATAAATATGTTTATTAGTAGAAAGTATATTAACGCATGAAGGTAAAAAGAGATGAATATGTTATTACGATAAATATAATTTATATATAAAATGTATAATTGTACCTTAATTCACATTTAATATAAATGAAATGAACGTGATGTCAAATAATGTTAAAATATTTTATAATTAATTTACATAACAAAATATATCATATCTTATATTTTATCTGATATATGTGAACATGTTGTAATTGTGTTTTATATAAAAGCTGAAACTATTTAAAAAGTAGTTAAAGTATTGATGTATTGTGTCTGATTAGAGTAAAGTATATGGTGGTAAATATACTTCATATAAAACACTATAATCATTTATAAATGTAATATTAATATAATATATTTTAACCAAGTTATAAAACTATAGTTTTAATTTAACAAAGACAAATGTCATCATATTATATTTTGTTACATTATATTATATTTGACATATCTCTACATGTTGTGTTGATTGTGTTTTATATAAAACCTGAAACTGTTTTATGATATAAATGAAATTATTGATATATTGATTCTCTTTAAACTTAATAATCAATATGGTGGTAAATATATTTGATATAAAACATTATAATCATGAACAAATGTATTTTATATGAGGCTGTTATGTCATGAAATATGTTCAGTTTTACACATTTTATTATATTAGTAATTAATGTTGTTAAATATTGATAAAGAGTGGTACATTGTGTTTGAATCTTTCTATATGACATATGATGAGCTTCCATGATGCTTTAGTCTGATATGATTATTGATCCAGTGTCCAGTAGATGATGTTTGTGGTGTATTGATGAGTAGTTTAATGATCATGTAGTTTCCAGGATCAGACTGAATGCAGTGCAGTGCTGTAAGCTGCTGTTGACTGTGTGAATGTGTGTCTGTGCTGCTTGTTGCTGCTGTCAAACTTCAGATGAGCAGGTAGTGAAGCCCGTGGTGAGCGTGTACCCAGCAGCATCCAGAGCCCACCTGGAGGGGAAGAGCTCCCTGCTGTGTCTGGCCTCAGCCATGTCTCCTCCTCTGGTCCAGTTCTCCTGGAAAAGACAGAAGAAGAACGGCCCGCCGGAGGTTCTGACCCCTGCTGAGTTTGAGCAGCTGGAGCTCAGAGAGCCGGGACGCAGCGCCTCCATCCTGCTGCTCCATCAGCAGGAGAACAGCGCATATAAATACCACTGCTACGTCAAGCACGAGGGGGGCACAGTGGAGGCCCAAACAGGTAATGAAGGCTTGGTGACTGTGTTCAGCAGTGATTCAGCTTCATCTGGAGACGCTGTCAGAGAGAGCAGAGGAGCAGAGCGCTGACATTTCTCACTGCAACTCCAAACATTTGACTCCTTTTCTGTTTCAGAGGTTTCTACTGTTACTCTGCCAACACCAGCTCCATCAGCTTCTGTCCCGTCTCAGTACCAGGTGCTGCTGCTCTGTGTGCTGTACACAGTGCTGATAGTGAAGAGTCTGGTGTACTGCTGTGGACTCTCTCTGCTGATGATCCTCAGAAACAAGGGACCGTCCACCAACTGCACACATGCTGACTGACTGTTTCCTGCTCGCCTTTTCTCACCATCACATCTCATCAATTCATCTCATTCATCACTTTGATCAGTCTTCATAAATGTCACTTATGACGTGTTGTGCTTGTTTTTACATTTTCTCTCTTTATGCACAAGTTAGATACAGTTGTGCTAAATATATAAATACATATATACTCATTTATATTTACAAATAAAATCTTAACAGTTACTTTTGTAGCTTTGGTTTGTTTTGTTTCCAACTATAAACTTTGATTTGTATTGTAGGAAATATAAAAATAAATGTAGAAATTATAAATCTGTTTTTAAGTAGTTTTCAAACCTTTATTGTGTTTATTGTTTTTTTGTTTAATGAATTCTGCAAAGTGAGATTTGTCTTTTTAATTCATAACTGTGATATTTTCAATAAACTGTAACATCGTTTTATTTGGTTTTGTTGGTTTTTCTTCTAAATTTGTGTCTCTGAATTGATTTTAATGCAAAATGCCCCCAAAATATAGAGATTTGCAAATAAAGTCTCAACAGTTAAATAATATATAATTTTATATTAAATTAACTACAGTCTTATGATTCTCTACTTCATTTACAATATAGAGTTACTTCTAAATATATAATGAATAAAACTAGAATTAAATAATAGCAATATTTAAATTAGGTGAATTTGTATTCTTTAATTTTTATTTAGTTAATCATTTAAAATGTTTTTAATCTATTTATGTATAAATAAGTAAAGACAAGCAGATATAAACATACAGATATTAAATATAAGCATGTAGTTGTGGTGTGAGAACAGGTTTGATGATGGTTCCCTGATTATTTAGGTTGCACATTGATCATCTTTTATAATTATTTCAGTGTGGATGTACAACTCTACACTGATAACACTGTTGTTTAAACACATGATAAAACAGCACAGAGCTGCTTTGAAACTACAGCTGTTATTAAACTGATCACACAGCAGCTTAATTAGTCTGTGCTGAAGTCTGAATGTTGTCTAAATGATGAGTGTGTTTATTATTTATTTATTATCTAAATCACTAAAATATTGATTAGCTCTTGTAGTTTTAACCAGAACTAATTGTGCGTGCATTTACATAAAATATGACTATAAGAAAATTCAGTTTATTGAGATTAATACGACACACATGAATACAAAAGTGATTCAGTGTAGAAACGATGACTTGTTTATTTCAGTGGTTTCTATTTGTGTCTCAGTTTGGTTTGTGTTCTGATTGATGATAACAAACACAGGATGTTTCTTTTTAAACTTTGCAGAGAGGCAGTGAATGTTAAAAATGTTCTTACAGTGTGAATTTAAACACTGATGGCAACAACGATGGAAGATTTCAGAAGCAATAAAGCTTAAAAATGTGTTTTATTAGCAAAAACAAGCTGCTTTGAAACTACAGCTGTTATAAAACTGATCACACAGCAGCTTAATTAGTCTGTGCTGAAGTCAAAAAGGCTCTACTCTCTTTAATTTTGCACATTCATCAAAAACAGCAAAAGTATTTATACTGAATTTGTGCCTAGTTGTAGTTTCAATGAAGAATGGGGACATACTCTGAATTACATCCTTAATATCTTCCTTACTATATATGGCTTTATCATCCAAATCATGAATCACCAAACCTGACAAACTTGTAACACAACTTAATACCACATATACTCATCCTGCAGAGAATAGCTTTTTAAGAGAGACCACAGCATTATCCACAGTAATACCTTTTACTTTATGTGATGAACAAGCCTAAGAAAGTTTAAGAGGAAACTATCGATGTAATAAACCTTTTTTAGTAACCTTCTCTTCCTCTGCTTCAATACCTGTAGAACCCATTACAACTATTGAACCTCTTGCACATTGTTCCCTCCTCTGTGCAACAACATGATCATCATCAAACTTAACACACACTTTATGAGGAAACTTGCTCTTCTCTTAATAGTTAGTCTGTTACAGAACCATACACACCATTAACCAGACCATCCATAGCTTCCACATTAGTGCTCAACATTACACACATTCTTACCCAGCAACAGCTGTTCAGCCAAACATGTGTTATAAGTTTTCACATGATGTCCAATTTCCAATTCAAGTTTCCCCATTACTTAATTTAATCTGGTTCTTGCAGTTTTCATTTTTACTCAAAGCACAATATTCAGATGCAAATGTCACCATACACGTCATTAAAAGTGTCATTTGGCCTATTCTTGTAATGATCAACAAAACGAGTCACCCAAATGTCATCTGTGGTACAATCATGTGACGCTGCCTTTTGCCTCAACACACTTAAGGCCAAACTCATTATAACTATATTATCTGCTGTTAGTACAAATACAACTTTCTTTGAACATTCCTTAAGATGCATATTAGTTAACCTCTATACAGCTTCTTCAGCACACACACATCTCTGTTATGTAGATAAACACTGCCTAGACTTCTCAATGCCTCTTTTGCACTAATGTTCCCGTCCTTTGATGCTTCTCTATGGGCTTTAGTCAGCAACAATCCTATCTCTCTTTCTGCCTTCGACATGTAAGAAATGATGTAAATAACACACGCATAAGCATAACAAACAAACTGTACATCTAAATTAAAATTCCAACTTTTCAATAGTGGCTTGATATACTGATTTCACAAACTTCATTAACCTGCCTTTTGACACTAAATGTGTATTTCTAGCTAAACGTTTATATGCAGCCTCAAAAGAAAGTTGAATAATCCCTAAAGTTTCAAACAAAGCTTTGAAACCATCATTGCTATTGTTCTCACTGCTGCATGCTCTTTCTTCATATGATTTGAATCTTTCTCACCCTGTTTACATGTTCATGCTGCAGAATTATCAGTGTGCCACAGTACAGACTGTGGGAGCTGAGCAGACTGCAGGAGTTGGAATGTCTCCCTTTATTTAATTATGTCAGTTTCTCAGCTCTGAGTTTAGGATTTGAGCTGCTTCTCTCACAGATTAATAACACAAATTAAAACTGAGACAGGGAGCACTGAGTTCATACTGAAGTTCCTGGAACGATTCTTTAAGCAGAGTGGATGGTTGTAACCGTCATTGTGTTATTAAAGAGAAAAACCACAGTGAACAGTGTGGAGGCTGCTGAGCAGAAACCCACACGGCCCATCTGCTGCAGGAAAGGAAGTGCTGATTCGCTGTCAAAAGTTTTTTATGAGTCTTAATAACCACAGAGAACAGGAAACTTACACAAGATTTAACAGTTAACAGATATGGGAATAAAAGATGACATTTTGGTGTAATTTCCTTTATAAATGTAGAGTTTGGTTGGTGGTCAGTCAGAAATGTCTTTGTTTGGACTCATAACTTCAGTATTCATAAAATCCTGACCACCAAACCACAAAGGTCCACTTATCAGTTTTTCTGGTGCTTTCAATCACCTCTCCTGGTCTTCAACAGTTTTCCTCAGTCCCAGTTAGTGGCCCCAGTTTTAACTTTAGGGCCCCTCTACAGTACGGGGCCCCCAGATCAGCTCATAATTCAGGACTCAGTTTTAACCTCTTTATCATTGCAGCTGATCCTGTTCTCAAGTGGTCAGCAGTTAATCATATGATCACAAACTGCACTGTGGAGCTCTGGGGGCCCCTGAGGGTCTGGAGGCCTGTGAGAGTCTGGAGGCCCCTGAGAGTCTGGGGGCCCCTGAGAGTCAGGAGGCCCCTGAGGGTCTGGGGGCCCCTGAGAGTCTGGGGGCCCCTGAGAGTCTGGGGGCCCCTGAGAGTCTGGGGGCCCACAGAGGGTCTGGAGGCCCCACATTCCCCTTCTGGTGATCCAAAACACAGTCCGAACTGACTTGTAGTTTCACACAATTCATCTGTTAGAAAGTGTTAAATATGTGTGCAGACAGACGGCGCCCCCTGCTGGTCAGAAATCTCGCAGCACAGACAGAAAACACAGGAACACTTTTAATGGCTCTCATGATAAATCCATGCTCTGGATGTATTATAAGAGCTCTTATAATACATCCATGCTGCTTCCTCCTCCTCTGTGTTTAACAGCATCCTTGGTGTTGCATTACTGCCACCTGCTGGTCAGCTCCTACAGTGTCCAGCTCTCCTAAGCAGAAACTTCCCACCGTGTTCAGTCACACCACACAAACCTGCTCCTGTCAGTCCTGAGGTCTGTACTACGAAGCTGGATTTTCTCTTATCGAGGTAACTTCAGGGTTAACCCTGGGTATTCTGTCCTACGACGCTGGTTAACTTCTTATCGGGGTAAATCACCATGGTAACTTCAATCAATCAATCAATCAATCTTTATTTGTATAGCGCCAAATCACAACAAAGTTATCTCAAGGCACTTTACACATAGAGCAGGTTCTAAACCGAACTCTTCAGGTTTTAATTTATAAAGAGACCCAACATTCCCACATGAGCAAGCACTTAGCGACAATGGCAAGAAAAAACTCCCTTTTAACAGGAAGAAACCTCAGGCAGAACCAGGCTCAAAGTGGGCGGCCATCTGCCTCGACCGGTTGGGGTAGAGGGGAGAGAGAGCAAGAATAGGAGAGAGAGAGAAGCACATAGAAAATAAACATTGAAGCTAGAAGGTCCGGGACTGGAATCTGTCATCCGGACGTCTACAGGCCCAGATTACCTGTGAGACGAGAAAGCACAGACAACTCCGGGGAAGAAGTGTAGGTTATTGATGCATTAATAGTACATGAATGTTATTGGATATAGATGGATGGATAGAGAGAGAGAGGGGAGGAGAGAGGAGCTCAGTGCATCATGGAGGTAGGAGTCCCCCGGCAGTCTAAGCCTATAGCAGCATAAACTAGGAGCTTGCTAACTATAAGCTCTATCAAAAAGGAAAGTTTTAAGCCTACTCTTAAAAGTAGAGAGGGTGTCTGCCCTCCGGACCGAATCTGGGAGATGGTTCCACAGGAGAGGAGCCTGATAACTGAAGGCTCTGCCTCCCATTCTACTTTTAGAGATACTAGGTACCACAAGTAGGCCTGCGTTCTGGGAGCACAGTGTTCTAGTAGGTACATAAGGTACTATGAGCTCTTTAACCTGTTTGACCCGACGGACCCGGTACCGGGTCGGGCGAGCGCTACAACAGTTTACTGCCTATAAAAAGTTAATAAAACGCTGTAGTGGTTTTTTTTTTCAAATGTTTCCAAAAGATGAGGCTTCAACTCTACCAAAACAACAGTCCAAGTGTATTTTTCTCAAACACAGTTTGTTTGGCAATAATTTAAACAATTAACTAAAAAAATAACAGCTCTGTGAATATAAGGGACAGTCGAAATGAAACGCAGCAGTACACATATATCCGCTTGCTCTACTCAGTCATGTTAGGTATAGAATTAAACTATAGAAGCTCATCTTTCTGCTGATACCAAACAAAACATTATCCGACCTAACCAGCTCATGTCAGCCCCGTAGCAAAGACGCAGCTACGTTTTGCATTTTATCGTCAAAATGTGAAATTCTGTGTTTATGTCTCAATATTCTATCAAATAACAAAGCAATTGTCATCAAAAGCGACTAATATTGTTTCCTTACCCTTTCTTTGTCATTTTGAGTCTATTCGCACCGTGCTATGTTCAAAATGGACACCATGGTGACGTATATTGCAGAAACTGCATCCTCACTGCTCGATTTCAAACACGGTCTTTTGCTTCCACCTACTGGTCGTGTGTTGGTATTTCAGAGTCAATCACACTGCAGTGATATTCTACTTATCGCGAGCTTTCCAACGAGATGTCACACTCCTATCAGACTATAAATAATCCAGGTAAAAATTGAAGATCATTCGCTGCGTAACCCCCTGCTGATACAAGCGTCAATACGCATTACGCACGAGCCTCATTCAGCATTTGTATCTGAAAGACATTTAGTTCGTTTTACAATGGCTGAGAAGCAAAAACAAAGATACACAATACTGGAGGCCTTGGAAGCCATCCAGAACAGAAGTGATGTCGAGGTCACAGACTCATCTGATAGCAGCTGCTCTGAATATGAAGAAGAGGAGGACACATATTTACTGCTGAACCGGGATCCAGTTTATGAGTAAGTTATTGTTTTTCTTATACATTTACAGGCAATAGCGACATTTTTGTCGCCATGATTGATGATTTTGGTTTTATTTCACCTTTTCAAACAATAGCGCCAGCTGATCCGCGCCAGCTGAGCCACAAAATGGCGGCGCCAACTTTGAAGTTTTGTTTTCTGTTGTACTTGCGTTTTGTCGGCATGTTTTTCACAAAATCTGATATTTAGTGATTCTGTTACTATTATTATAATAATCTTTTATCAGATTATAATCAGATTACTATTATCAGCCTGAAAACATTCATGTTTTATTTTGCCTACACTCTCACTGTAACAGCTGATCTGTGTAAAGGGACAAAGACAAAATGGCGGCGCATGCCTAGTTTTCTTTTCAAGTCTGACTTTTCACCAAATCTGATATTTTTACTTATTTATTTCATGTTAATGATTCTGTTACTATTATCAGATAGCCTGAATACCTTTACAACCTGGCATTAGTCCCACTAATGTGCAGACATTTGATAATAGCTAAAAGTGGGGCTTGTGTTATTCAATCACTATTTGTACATAGTAGCTCAAGATTGATCTCTTTAGGCTAAACACGTTATGATGAATTGGGCAGATGTATTGTTCTGTTGAATGATTCTCATTATTTATCTCCATTTGTCTCCAAAGCCAGGAGGATGAGACACCAGGTCCATCTGGCACCAGCAGCACTGCAGCCCCCCAGCCCTCCAGCCCTCCAGCTGAAGCTTCATCTCCTCTTTCTAGTGAGGATGATGAAGATGAGGAGTATGTGCCACCGGCAAGGAAGACAAGGCGCAGTTCTGCTTCCTCAAGATACACGACATGCAGATCACAGAAAGTGTCACCCTCCCCTGCCCCAGCCCCCACCCCTCCATCACAGTCAAAGAAGGGTCAGCAGAGGCGACGTGGGCCTTCCAGTAAGCAGCCAAAGCAGGCTACCTCTGGACGTGGTGATCGCTGGTGTAATCCAGAAGAGCCAGATGTGGAGCCACCACTGCCAAAGTTTCAGCCAAAGCATCCACCAGGTCCCAGGATTGACAGGACAGTGGCATGGTCACCATTGAGCTTGTTCAAGCTTTTCTTCAGCTCCAGCACCATTCACACAATTATCAACAATACAAATGACAATGCAGCCAGAAGAAAAGCATCAGGTATGCATTTCAAATGGTCTCCCGTTACAGTTCAGAACTTCTTCATATTTTTGGCTATAATACTGTATTCTGGGATGGTCCACGTACATTCAAGGGCAGACATGTGGAGAAGAGAGTGGCCCTACAATTTCACATTTCCACGGAGCTGCATGACCAGAGACACATTTGAAGCAATTTTTTGGTCCCTTCATCTATGTGACATCGAAGAGGATGAAGAAAATCAGAAAAAGAAGGGAACACCTGAGTACGACCGGCTATTCAAAATCAAACCCCTCTACAGCCAGATTGTCACTGCTTGCAAGTCACTCTTCCAGCCATGCAGGGAAATAAGTATTGATGAGCGTATGGTGGCAAGTAAAGCTAGAATTGGCTTCAGGCAGTTCATGCGAGACAAGCCAACCAAGTTTGGATACAAACTGTTTGTGTTGGCTGAATCCTCTTCTGGATATACGTGGAATTTCTTTGTTTACCAAGGAAAAACTGCCAATGTTCAGGGGGAGGGTCTCAGTTTCACATCAGTAATGGACCTAATGAACTTCACACTGCTGGGAAAAGGTTACCACCTGTACGTGGACAACTTTTACACAAGTCCAGCACTTTTTCAGCAACTTGCCACCAATTGCACATCAGCTTGTGGAACCATCCGTCAGACTCGCATTGGCTTTCCTAAAACTCAAATCAACGAGTTACCAAAGAAGGCTGAGAGGGGAGACATGAGGTGGCTGCGGAAGGACAACCTCCTCTTTGTCAAGTGGAAGGACACCAAGGATGTGACGGTGTGCAGCAGTTTCCACAAGGCATACAGTGGAGACTCCACACGCAGGAGAGTAAAGGAGGATGGACAGTGGCGCAATAAAAACATTCCTGTTCCTGATGCAATCAGAGACTATAACAAGTACATGGGAGGGGTGGACCTGTCAGATGCCATGATCCAATATTACTCTGTTCGAGGGAAGACGATGAAATGGTACAAGACCTTCTTCTACCATTTTATGGATATTGCGGTAGTCAATTCCTACATCCTCTTCAAGCTTTTGGCCATCGAACGAGGAGAGACTCCCATGCGCCACAAAAGATTCAGGGAGGTCCTAATGAGGGAGATGGTTGATGAGGCCCAAGCTGCAGTTGCTGCTGCTGCCCCCCGCCCCACTCTCAGCACCACCTGTATGCCCATGTACTTTGGACAAACTGCCACTGACCAGCGGAGGGTCTGTGTGGTGTGCAAGGACCAAGGGAGAAAGGTGAAGACACCGGTATACTGCAGCAAGTGTGATGTTGCTCTGTGTTTCACCTCAAGCCGGAACTGCTTCAAAGACTACCATCTTAGGAGGTGAAAACTTTGAAATCACAGCAGTGCATACCTCAGGAACGTTCCTGTTACTGTGTTTTTATTTTTATTTTTTTGTGTGCTTTTTCACTTTCACTTCATTGTTTTTTTTTTTTATATTTGTACATAGTTTACAGGATTTTCATTGATGTTTATCTTGTTACATTTTCATAATAAAATTACTCCATTTGGAGACAAAATGATACAAGTTTAGTTGTTTTTTTAAAATTTGATTTTATACTATATACTATACACAATGGTAGTAGTTGATGGGCCACAAGGTAAATTTCATATCCAACAGCTCCAGTAAATGGCAATAGACTCCTGTAATGGACATATGTTGTATTTTTCAGCCAGTTTCCTTTGGAAGTGGAAAATAACCTATTTGGCACACTTTGGTGCCAAACTGTGCCAAACTGTGCCAAATGAATGTCCGCCTGGTCCTATCCTTACTAAAACCTTTGTGGAGGCTTTGCCCTTTGCTCAAATTCTATCAAATGTGGTACATGTGTAGTCAAGGAGTTGCTGAAGGTGATCAGTGGCATCTGTGTGCATTTTATTAGTGTTAGCATGGTGTTATCCTCTGTCAAATAGGGGGGAAAAATAGGCGAGGATAGACATTTCCCATTTCTCCTTTGCTTTATTCAAATTTACTCAGGTATAATAACAGACACACTATTTCTGACACTGGGAATACATTCCTTGAGGTCCCTAGATGTCCCCAGACACCAAGGAAATGCACATGAACCATATAATTGTGAAGCAATTCTTCATTTACTTTGGGTATGTCTTTTAGGCGTTTTTCTTCTGAAAATATGGTGAGGGTTAAACAGGTTAAGGTATGATGGAGCCTGACCATTAAGAGCTTTAAAAGTGAGGAGAAGGATTTTAAATTCTATTCTTGATTTTACGGGAAGCCAATGTAGTGAAGCTAAAATAGGAGTAATATGATCTCTCTTTCTAGTTTTTGTCAGAACGCGTGCAGCTGCATTCTGGACCAGTTGGAGAGTCTTTAGAGATTTATTAGGACAGCCTGATAATAATGAATTACAATAATCCCAAAACTTATGCAGAACGGCTAACCTGCTCCGGAGGAGGTTTTGTTCTGGATAAGAGATCAGCGAGTATAAAAGCACCGCTTCCTGACCAACCAGTGCTCTTGGAAAATGGGCTGCCCATTCTTAGAAGATCCTGTCGACATTAGTGTGAAGCTGGGTAAATGATCAAGATTGGAAAACCCTGGGTTCTATTACCGAGTTGATAACCAGCTTTGAATGTCTGGGTAAGTCAACCCAGGTAACGGAGAGATATCCAGGGTATGTTAAACCAGCTTCGTAGTACAGGCCTCTGATCTCATTCCCTCCATCATGTTCTTTATTTCCTGCAGTTAGAACCACTACATGTTCTGCTGTTTCTACAACCTGACGCTGCTCATAAACTCCAGTATGATGCTTCCCCTTTAATGTGTGCAGAGTCCCGTTCAGGTTACTGTGTTTGATCATTACTATGATGCATGGAGAGGAAGGCCATGAAACTTTAGAGGAATTGCATTGGTGCAAAAACACACATATGGAAACAAATACAACATTAAACTTACACAATAAATCAAATTAACCCCATGTCTTTAATAATAAGGTTCATGTCATGTACACAGGATAAGCTGCAAACTGAAGAATGAGATGAAACCTGTCAACAGGTCTGCTGCCACGTATGAAGGTGAAAGAATGAGAGGAGCAGGTGAACTTAATCAGGACAATTATGGGTTACAGAGCCAATCAGTGAGAAGGAAAGGAGGAAAAAAGGGAGTGAGTTAGGTGAGGAAAGAGAAGTGGAATAAACAAAAGAGAGAATAGTGAGTCTTTACTACTTACAGTGGGTAGAAGAAGTCAAACCAGTAAGGGTAATAGTGTGTACAGAATCTCAAACTGGTAACTCAAGTGGGAGACACGACCTTATCTGTGAAATATGAATGATGATTTATAGAATTCAGACATTAGGAACACATGTTAGATTTGTTTGGGTACCTGCCCACGTGGGAGTGCCTGGAAATAAACTTGGAGATAAATATGCAAAAAAAAACAAGCCCAAAGATCAGAGGTCATCTTCAGTTCAAACTAATCTGTGCACGACAGAAGCCAAAGCAATAAAAATAATTAAAAAAAGAAGGAAATCAAGAAAGTGTAAAGACCAATGGAGTGGTGGAAATAAAGAGAGACAGTTATTTTCTGTTACTCCACTGGTTGGACAAATGAGACATGGGGGTAGGAACAGGAGGGGGGAGACAATTCTTACAAGGACGAGAATAAACAAAACATTATACTCAGTAAAGAAATTCACTGTAAAATCATCTACTGTCATTTATTTTAACAGTATAATACTGTATATTGGATTACAGTCTATGACAGTAGGATGACGGTGGGTTTTATGGTAATTTTACAGTGTATGCCAACATTTCACTGTTTATTTACAAAGGATAATAAAATCTGTTACTTTTGCTTTTAATTCCTATAAATCCCCACACATTAAAAAAAGTAGAAAACACAAAAGAATAGACGTTCAATAAAGTATTTCTATATTTTATTTGTCACATTTCTATTAATAAACGGACAGATTACTGCATTACCATGACAGTACAAGTGAAAGGGAGAGAGAGGAGAGGACCTCACTGGAGACCAACAGCCCCACTCTGTCATTTATGTCCCTCAGTAATGATAAGTGTAAACTGTAAAGCAAAAGGTGGAAGAAGTTTATATTCTATTCAATTTTTATTAATATAGCTCCAAATCCCAACAGAAGTAACCTCAGGACACTTTTCACATAGAGCAGGTCTATATCGTACTCTTCATTTTACAGAGAGCCAACATTCCTCCATGAGCAGCACTTGGTGACAGCAGCAAGGAGAAACTCCACTTTAACAGGAAGAAACCTCAAGAATATATACTCTTTATACACATTTGGTGACATGAAAACTAACCTTTGCAGAGTCTAGTAGTAGTAGAAGCAATGTGTTGTTGCAGCCACCAGAGGGCAGCAGTGTAAAGGTTTTATTACTGACAGCAGCAGCACACAGCAGATAGAGGTAATGTAATATAAAGTGTAGAATGAGATGTAAACTATAGGTTTTAAAGTGTCATAAAATGTCTCAACAACATTAATAATATATCATATAATGTGTCAAATATATTATAAATATTATATAATAAAAAGGGGCAGAGTTACTTTTGGTTTCCTGGAAACAGCTGAACATGTAGACTGCTGCTGGTTGTATTTGGTACCAAACTTTTATTAAATAATCATGAATAAATAAATATTCAGTTATTTGCAAACAGGTTCAATTTTCTCTTGTTTTTAGAATTTGTAAAATTATAATAATAATTACATATTATGATTAAACCAGTTAACATTAGACAATTTGATTTAAAACAACTGAAATAATAACAGAAGAAATAATAAAGAATTTGACAAACACACATTTTTTAATACCGTAATAAACGGTGTATGAGACGCACCTTTAACACAATACTTTTATTTAAAAGTGAGGTGCGTCGGACTTCCGGTTTGGTGAGCATGTGAGAGCGGCGTAGTCTTCGTCCCCCGCGACTCAACTTCGCAAAAATCCCATATTTTTCTTATACCCTCAACAGCTCAAGTAGGATTTTATATTTTATAAACTCAGTTTAACATCGTGTAACCAAGAATAATGTCAAAAGCAACGAAACCGACAAAGAAAAACGTCAATGATGCTCCTCCAAGTCCCTGCGCTAACACGAGCTCGTGCTTGGCTAGCATCCAGGGTCTGCTGGAAACACACAGAGCTAGCATGGCGGATGATCTTAAAAACTCCTTCGCTGCCCTGGAGTCAAGACTGGAGAAAATACAGACCACTTTGTCAGATCATGGACAGCGTATCGTTTCACTGGAAACTAGTGCCGAGTCAGATGACCAGCGTATTCTGGCCCTGGAGGCGAGGGTGGTCGCTTTAGCTGATAGCAACAGCAAGCTACTAGCGAAGACGTCGGACCTCGAGAGCCGGAGCCGCCGGAATAATATCCGAATCATCGGCCTTCCAGAATCAATCGAGGGGCCAACACCCACCATGTTTTTCTCGAAGCTGCTTGTTGAACTATTCGGAGAGGAGATCCTAGAATCCCCTCCCGAACTCGACCGAGCGCACAGGGCGCTAACTGCTAAGCCACAGCCAGGTTCAAGGCCACGGCCTGTGATTATCCGCCTGCACCGCTACCAGATTAAGGACTTAATCATACGAGAGGCCCGCAAAAGAAGAGGGAATCTACAATATCAAGGAGCCCCCGTCCAGATCTTCGAGGATTACGCTCCGGAGGTGGCTGAAGAACGTGCAAAATACCGGTCGGTGATGGCAGAACTGTATAACCTCTCCCTCAGGCCCTCGCTACTCTTCCCGGCTCGCCTCCAGGTAACACTCAACGGCGGGACAAAGAAGAGGTTCTCCTCCCCAGATGAGGCCGCGGCGTTCGCCTCAAGCTACAAACAGAGCCCGAGGCCCAACTAGCTTAGCCGGCTAGGCTAGGTATACTGTTACACAACACCATGGCAGCTCCGGTAAGACGTAAGGTCACCATTAGGTATAATCTCGACCACGAAGGTACAACAGGTCTATGGTATATGTCTGTTCTTTAATCGTAACCGTTGTAAATAACAACATGTGACTGAAGTCTTTTTACTGGTAGCTGCTCATTGCGTTAGCAAGCTGCTAACGCGCTAGCTGTGCCTTGGCCTTGGGCACTACAGGGCAAGACTGTTCCACCTAAAGACACCTTTTTTTTTTTTCTTTTCTTTTTTTTTTCTTCTTTTCTCTAAAGACGCTTTTCTGCAGCAAAATCAGTTAATTTTGCATTTGGACAATTCATTCATTTATTTATTGCCCATTATTTTTCTTTTTCCTTTTGCTGTTTATGCACGAATTTGAAAACTAATTTTTCAGTTTATTGGGGCACCTAAATGTGCGAGAGTTCGTTCTGTTTTTACTCTCCTAAAGCTGCAATTCTTACAGAGCTAATAGTCTTTATTTAGGTGAAAAATGTAAAGTGATTGTAAGTTCTTGATTAATGCTGAGCTTAACCAAGTGTAGGACTTGGTTTGTTTTGTTCTGCTCTGAAAATTTACCTATTACAGTTATGGTAAATAATTAATACTTTACTTGGGTCATAGATTACTATGTAATATTCCATATACAGAATATCTTATTCTTTATATATTCTTCATGTAATGTTGGAAGGGTACATTTCTGTATTTTGTTAAAGGTTCAAAGGGTTATGTAAAATGTATTATACCTGTTGAGTTAAGGGGTTCTGAGATGACTCTTTGAGGTAAGATGCTTCAGAAAGGGAAGTATGAGAAAGCTAGTTCAGATGTCGATGACATTTCTAGGGATTGGGAAGGGGGTGGGAAGGGGCAAGGCCAGGGATCCAGGTCTCCTCACAGATGGGGTGGGGGATTTGGGGCTGGTAAAGAGACCTTTTTTGTTGGTTTTGTACGGACAAGTAGCATTGCCTTATGTTTTGTTAAGTTTTTGATATCATTTGTTGTGATCTCACTCCTTTTCTGCTGCCTGCGTCTTAGAATCGGCCTGACACCTTTTCTTCCATTCGCTGTAACATGACTGGTTCATTAGACGGAGGGACCGCCGGAGGGCAAATGGTAAGGTTCATCTCTTTGAACACGGGGGGCTTGAATGCTGCATTAAAACGAACAAAGATTATGACTCATATCAAAAATCTGAACGCCGAGGTGATACTTCTTCAGGAGACACACCTGTTAAAGTCCGAACATGGAAAGTTGAGCCGACCATGGATAGGACACATTTTTCACTCCCAATTTAATTGTAAGACAAGGGGTACTGCCATATTAATAAAAAAAAACGTTCAATTCACCTCCTGTAATATTATCACAGACCCAGAGGGACGTTATACAATTGTCTCTGGTATTTTATGCCAGAAGCCTGTGGTCTTGGCATCAATCTACGCCCCGAATTGGGATGATCATAGTTTCTTTAATTCAGTATTATCTCTAATCCCCAACCCGGACTCCCATATGCTGATTCTTGGCGGGGATTTCAATTGTGTCATTGACCCAGTTCTCGATAGATCGAGCTCCCGAATTATCCCGCCCTCAAAGATGTCACAAACTTTGTCCACCTTCATGGACCAATTTGGCTATACTGATCCCTGGAGATTCATGTACCCATCTACCCGTCAATATTCCTTTTTCTCGCACGCCCATCGTTCTTTTTCCCGTATTGATTACTTCCTGGTAGATAAAAATCTTATCTCATCACTTATCTCTGTACAATATCTACCCATAACAGTTTCGGACCACTCAGCGGTAATACTAGATCTCCGTTTTGACCTAAAACCCAAACATTTTAGGTTTTGGCGTCTTGACCCTCTCTTACTTACAGAAGAAAAGTTTTGTAATTATATTTCTGATTCCATCACTGTCTTTTGCGACACCAACAAAAATAAAGAGACCTCCCCATCTTTACTGTGGGATACCCTGAAGGCTTTTCTCAGAGGCAAGATCATTTCATATGCATCTTATGCTAATAAACAACGCAGAAAGCGTAAAGAAGAACTAGAAAAATTAATTGCTGATTTGGACAGATCGCTAGCAACAACATATACTCCGGACTTGTATAAAGAGAGACTTGGACTTAAGACAGAACTCGACTTACTCCTTTCAACAGATGCTGAAAGACTACTTTTGCGCTCCCATGGAACGCTGTATGAACACGGTGACAAGGCTGGGCGCCTTCTAGCACACCAGCTAAAAGCCAGACAAGCGTCCAACCAAATTGTCCAGATCAGAGACGAATCAGGCACGGTAGTGACCGACCCAATTAAAATTAATGCCTCATTTAATTCGTTCTATCGTCAATTGTATGAATCTGAATCCCCCGGCGATGAAACCCAAATGGACGCCTTCTTTCAAAAACTAGACTTACCAACTATTTCACCTAACGACAATCAGACACTAGATGCTCCTTTAACACTTGCTGAGATAAAAGAAGCAATAAGCTCAATGAATAGTGGCAAATCACCGGGCCCCGACGGGTACCCCGTTGAGTTTTATAAGCGATTCTCTAATCAGCTGGCCCCTTTACTTCTAGAGATGTTAAACTTTTCACACAGCCATGGCTCTCTACCAGCCACTTTATTGCAAGCCTCTATTTCCCTCATTCATAAAAAAGATAAGGACCCTTTAAACTGTGCATCGTACAGGCCGATTTCCCTTCTACCTGTCGACGTGAAAATACTTGCGAAAATTTTAGCTCGTCGCTTGGGACCCATTATCCCTTCAATCATCTCGGAGGATCAAACAGGGTTTATTGGCGGGAGACACTCCTTTTCCAATGTCAGAAGGCTTCTCGGCGTCATCCACACTCCATCCTCCCCTATAGATCCGGAAGTGGTTATATCTCTTGACGCCGAGAAGGCCTTCGATAGGGTGGAATGGCCCTACCTCTTTTCTTCCTTGCGGCGATTTGGGTTCAGCTCCTGTTTTATTTCCTGGATTAAATTGTTGTACTCCTCTCCGCAGGCGTCAGTATGTACGAATACACAGCGCTCTGATCCTTTCCCCCTTTTCCGTGGCACACGCCAAGGGTGCCCCCTTTCTCCACTGTTGTTCGCGCTTGCCATCGAGCCGTTGTCCATAGCATTGAAATCAGAAGGAAGATTCAAAGGAATGAGGAGACATGGAGAGGAACATCGGGTCTCGCTGTACGCTGATGACCTACTCCTGTATGTAAGCGATCCCCTGTCAAGCCTTCCACCGATTCTCTCAATTCTGGACTCGTTTGGCATATTCTCCGGGTATAAATTGAACATCTCCAAAAGTGAGTGTTTCGCGATAAATCAATTGGCTACTGAAATCCCAACTCACCTTATACCTTTCAAGACCACAGCGGTGGGCATAAAATACCTAGGCATAATGGTAACACGATCTATGCGCACACTGAAGGAACTGAACTTCTCAGCACTGACGGCAGCAGTCAAACAAGATCTTCAGAAATGGAACCGTTTACCACTGTCTTTAGCGGGTAGAGTGCAAACTGTAAAAATGAACATCTTACCAAGGTACCTTTATCTCTTCCAATGCTTACCACTCTACCTCCCTCGATCATATTTCAATCTTATCAACAGCATCATATCCACTTTCATTTGGGCAGGTAAACGGGCCAGAGCGAATAAATCCTTACTTCAGAGGGGCAGATCACTGGGTGGTCTAGGATTGCCCAACTTCCTAGGGTATTATTGGGCAGCTAACGCACAAAAAATTTTGCTCTGGTTCACCGCACCTCAACATAGTTGGTGCCAGTTAGAAGCAAACTCTTGTTCCACGTCCCTCCAGGCTCTAGCATGTAGCACCCTCCCCATCTCTCCTGCAAATTTCACAACCAACCCCATTGTAACTCATACATTAAAAATCTGGATTCAAATCAGGAAGCGGTTTGGATGGCTCTCCCTCCCCCAAACTACGCCTCTTTGTAATAATTATTTATTTGTACCAGCCAAGCTTGACACGCGCTTTGCAGCTCTGGAAAACAAAGGCCTGAAATGTCTGGGAGACTTGTACATAGATGGACTGTTCGCCAGCTTCAACCAACTACGCTCAACCTTCGGACTAGGTAGCACAGACTTTTTTCGCTTCTTCCAACTCCGCGACTTCGCACGAACTCATTCTTCTCAGTTCCCCCAAGCTCCACCCCGCAGCGGTATAGACTTAGTACTCCAGGCTAAATCTTTGCCTAAGGGCCATGTCTCATTTCTCTATAATCTCTTATCACCAATAAATGATACATCTGTAAATAAGTGCAGGGCAGACTGGGAAACTGAACTCCAGATAAGTATCTCTGATGCTCTATGGACACAAGCATTGGAAGCTGTGAACTCCTCTTCTAGTTGTACGAGACTCTCTGTCATCCAATTTAAAGTACTCTTTAGGCTGCACTATAGCAGAGACAAACTCTTCAAACTTTACCCAGACAAGACTCCTGAAGCTTGTGACAAATGTTCTCAGACGCCCTGCAATTTAACACACATGTTCTGGACATGCTCCAAATTATCTAACTATTGGAAATTGTTCTTTAAAACTATTTCTGACGTCCTTGGAATATCTGTTAGTCCATCGCCACAGATAGCCATTTTTGGAGTGTCTCCTGATGAACTTGTAACCACATCCTTGCAGGATAATGTTATAGCCTTTGCGTCTTTGATTGCGCGCAGAAAGATTCTTTTCTTATGGAAATCCTCCCAGCCACCTTCCTTTAAATCCTGGCTACAAGATTTATTATTCTTACTGAAACTGGAGAAAATCAAATTCAGTCTTAGAGGCCGTCCTGAGAAGTTTTATTCACACTGGAAACCTCTACTTGAGTATGTCGACAGACTCCCTGCCACTGAAACGTCCCCCTGACTTGACTTGACCCCTGACTACACTCACGCCTTACTGATACATCGACCCTCCCCCTCCCCTTAGAGATGACTCCTCACACATAGATTGGCCGGCCGGCTAACTGGCTAACCTGACATGCAGAGACGCAGGCAGCAAACAACAATGTATGTTGAATGAATGCTTTTTTTTTTTTTTTTCTTTTTTTTTTCTCTTTCTTCTCCCAATGTATTTACTTATTGTATTTACTTATTTTATACTCTTAATTTATTTTATTTATTTATTTATTTTTATTATTATTATTATTTTTTTTTATTCTAATCTTACTATTATTATTATTATTATTAATCTATTGTTTATTATTATATTATTATTATTATTATTTTTTTTTTTTTTTTTCTTTTTTTGGCCCGGGTGTATAGGTCTCCGGGAAGGGTAGGGTGGGTGTTGGGTTATATAGAAAATGGAAAAAATGAAGATGTGACTTTTTCCGAATGTACTGTCCACTGCAACTGTGAATTAATAAAAAGATTTGAAAAAAAAAAAAAAAAAGTGAGGTGCGTCTTATACACCAGTGTGTCATATTCACCTTTACAATACAGAGAGGTTGGATCTGCATATGATTCTAAGTCTGTAAAAGGCTCCACACTAAGAACAGTAACTATAACAATGACTATAATTATAAACATAATGATGTGAGCGTCCACACTTATAAATTATAACATCCTGTAAACGCGCTCCAGCTGTTTCAGCAGCTAATGAAAAGAGACTATTGATGACCTGTTAATGCTGAATGCTGGACAGAAAGATAGTTGTGTGTTGATCAGAAGTATTTCAGACACTAGCTGCTGTGATGTTTCAGTATTTACAGACCAAACTGATGTTGAAGCGTGACTCTGGTGCAGTAGTCTATTTGTGCACAGCGAGCACACAGCTACACACTGTATTAAATATATAAAGTTACTGTATTAAATATATAAAGTTACTGTGTTCTTTTAAAAGGTTTAATAGAAAGTCAGCCTAACCCGAACACAGTCTGAGTTAATATAGCGGTCCAGTTCAGTTAAGCTAATAATTACTGGACCATTAACCTAAATTAACCTGACACACTGTTTCAGGTGTAATATGTGTGTTTTCATTGTGGTTCAGTTAAAAGTAAATTGAGAAAGTTTAAACATGTATAAACATTTGTCATATAAATAAATATCTACTGGTGCATTCAAATAAATCAGTCTTTAATAGAAAAGCATTTTACCAGCATGACAACCCTCAAAATAGACTGATTATTATTATTATTATTATTATTATTATTATTATTATCGTTGTTATTTATATTATTATTATTGAGAATATTGAAACCTGTCAGATGATGAAGGAAATTGAATTAACTGATTGATTAAATAAATAAGCATAAAACCACAGAGCAGCAGCCTTATGTGTCTGCTGCAGGGGCTGATGGGAGGTTTGAGGACCTGTTAGAAACCACGTGGCCCTCGTCTGATCTCACAGCTCGTCCTTGTTTGGCCTCAGCTGCATCAGAGCGCCACTTCTCCCCAGGTTCACCAGAGGAAACACCACTGCACACAATGCTTTTCCTCCCAGCTGCTGCTCTGTGCTGTCTGTGTTCAGGTGAGTGTTTCCAGCCAATCAGGAGCCCACAAACTCAACCTTTAACAAACACTGTCACACTGACCTTCATCTGTGTGTCTGTTTCTCTACAGCGCTGGTTGCCATGGCAGCACAGCTGATTCAGGATGATTTAACATTGACCAGGAGAGCTGGTGAAACAGTCTCCTTCAGCTGTGGAGAAATTGACCAGTGTGGCAATGAATATGTATGGTGGTACCAGAAGAAAGACAAAGAAACATTCAAAGTGATTCTTGATATTAACAGGAATAATGGTGAATTAGGTAAACGTTACAATCACCCTCAGGAAGATGATTTCTCATCTGTAAAGACACAGAAAGGCTGGGAGTTGCAGATCCAGACAGTTAAACTCTCACATTCAGCCACCTACTACTGTAACTGTTATAAACGTGCTTCCCACAGTGAGAAATGATCCCTGCAGCCTGTACAAAAACCTCCAGATGTCAAACAGTGTTATTGACAGGAAGAGAGCAGTAAACCACAGCCCAGGTTCACATATTTCACCTCCATCTCAGCCAGAGTCACTCTACTGATCTCCATGTAGTAAAATCATATTTTATTAAAGTGACAGACAACATGTGTCATGTGTTGGACGGATTAGAAATGTAGCAGGATCCCGCCTCTCTCTACCTTAATAGGCTGAAATCAAGAAAAATACAACAAAAGAAGAGACAGTCATGTTGATATGAACATTAGAGAAACACATCATGGAGATGAAATATGAAACTGCTTCATAATTTGGATTATTTCACCTCAGCTGACACATTCAGCAGCAGAGAGGTTTTTGTACGAGGCTTTTTCACTGTGTCAGGCAGAGTCTACCTCATCTTTCTCTCTGGCACTAAACTGTTTGTAGGTAAGTCTAAACTTTCATTTTCCTTCAGTTGTTTTATTGAACAAGTTGAAAATGTGTTTGTAGTTTTAGTTTCTGCTGCTTCAGGCTTTACATGTTAGTTTTTTCATATTTAGTAGAGAATTCTTTCTGCAGCCGTTCTTACATAAAACGAATCAATAACTCCTGAAAAGAGCTTCAAATCTCACTGCACACCACAAGTTATTCTTTATTTATGCATCACATCAAAGTTTGTTTCCAGCCAAAAAGTCTGATATCAGTAATGTTACAAATAAACAGGATTTAATCATCTCAGTGATTCAGCAGCAGCTCCTGTTGGTTAAAAACAAGATGATATATGATGTGAAACATCATTTAATAAATGTTCCTAAATGTCATTTTAGAAGCAAATAGTCATAAATATATTGTGTTAAATATACAGTATATATTTATTAAATGGTAAAATGTATCTCATGATAATTGTGTTTTTATGATGATAAATATGTTTATTAGTAGAAAGTATATTAATGCATGAAGGTAAAAAGAGATGAATATGTTATTACGATAAATATAATTTATAGATAAAATGTATAATTGTACCTTAATTCACATTTAATATAAATGAAATGAACGTGATGTCAAATAATGTTAAAATATTTTATAATTAATTTACATAACAACATAAATCATATCTTATATTTTATCTGATATATGTGAACATGTTGTAATTGTGTTTTATATAAAAGCTGAAACTATTTAAAAAGTAGTTAAAGTATTGATGTATTGTGTCTGATTAGAGTAAAGTATATGGTGGTAAATATACTTCATATAAAACACTATAATCATTTATAAATGTAATATTAATATAATATATTTTAACCAAGTTATACAACTATAGTTTTAATTTAACAAAGACAAATGTCATCATATTATATTATGTTACATTATATTATATTTGACATATCTCTACATGTTGTGGTGATTGTGTTTTATATAAAACCTGAAACTGTTTTATGAAATAAATGAAATTATTGATATATTGATTCTCTTTAAACTTAATAATCAATATGGTGGTAAATATATTTGATATACAAACATTATAATCATGAACAAATGTATTTTATATGAGGCTGTTATGTCATGATATATGTTCAGTTTTACACATTTTATTATATTAGTAATTAATGTTGTTAAATATTGATAAAGAGTGGTACATTGTGTTTGAATCTTTCTATATGACATATGATGAGCTTCCATGATGCTTTAGTCTGATATGATTATTGATCCAGTGTCCAGTAGATGATGTTTGTGGTGTATTGATGAGTAGTTTAGTGATCATGTAGTTTCCAGGATCAGACTGAATGCAGTGCAGTGCTGTAAGCTGCTGTTGACTGTGTGAATGTGTGTCTGTGCTGCTTGTTGCTGCTGTCAAACTTCAGATGAGCAGGTAGTGAAGCCCGTGGTGAGCGTGTACCCAGCAGCATCCAGAGCCCACCTGGAGGAGAAGAGCTCCCTGCTGTGTCTGGCCTCAGCCATGTCTCCTCCTCTGGTCCAGTTCATCTGGAAAAGACAGAAGAAGAACGGCCCGCTGGAGGTTCTGACCTCTGCTGAGTTTGAGCAGCTGGAGCTCAGAGAGCCGGGACGCAGCGCCTCCATCCTGCTGCTCCATCAGCAAGAGAACAGCACATATAAATACCACTGCTACGTCAAGCACGAGGGGGTCACAGTGGAGGCCCAAACAGGTAATGAAGGCTTGGTGACTGTGTTCAGCAGTGATTCAGCTTCATCTGGAGACGCTGTCAGAGAGAGCAGAGGAGCAGAGCGCTGACATTTCTCACTGCAACTCCAAACATTTGACTCCTTTTCTGTTTCAGAGGTTCCAGCTGCAGCAGCCTCCTGTCCTCCAGAGAGAGAGCCAGCAGACCTGCCAGCTCTGCAGCAAGCTGACTGTAAGATCACCTGCTGCCTCTCTGCATGCTCCGACAGCTCCAATGTCCTGCTGCAGTTAGGGCTGCATATCAGTCTGTTCACTTTCTGCTCATCATTGAAGGATTTAAACATACACTCCCTGATTCTGTTAGAGTGTCCCACAGCACAACAAGTCCCACTGAGAGAGCTTTCACTGCACAGGCTGACTAATAACACCTTTTGAGGGAGCGACACTACATTTTAGGCTTTGAGGGAGATATAACAAATTTAGGGAGTCTATCTTAAAGCTGCACTAATCAATAGTTTTATATTAAGAAAGAATCTAATGACTAAATGAGCTTTTTAGCCTCTTTTAGCTGCTAGTTGTGGTTTTGTGGCACATTTCCTGTCTGGTTCAGTCTCAGTGTTTCCAGCAGCAGCAGCACCTGTTTTCTAATGCAGCATCAGGCGCTTCTTTCACCATAACCGCAAAATAAAACGGCACCTACTTCAGGTATAATTAGGCTCTATCACAGAGGTCTGTAGGATCATTTTTATGTAATCCATGTACAATTACGCATTGCGCATGCACAATCATTAACTTTGGTCGTGCTGACTGTGGGCAGTTTGTTTTCTGCTGGACCAGTGTGGGATGGATAGGGTAATATTTAATTGATTCATTTATTGTTCAGTCTATGGGAGAGTCTGAGACTGAAACGAGACGGCTGAAGAGCTTTTCCACATTAAAAGCCGCGGGCGTAGCTTTCGGTTTCAATCGCTCTCAAGAACTTTGTCTCATCTCTTCAAAATTTGAATTCAATTATTTTTCGTTCTCATAACAGCTTTAAACATATTTCTAAATTAACTTAAATAACAAAACGAAAAATCTACTCAGTTCATAATAAAGTTCTCAAACAGTGAATTTTAACTTAAAAACATGTAATCAAATCCTGTTGAGGGCCCCTAAAAAGCTGGGTCCGGCCCTGACTTGTTGTATTTAATAAGGGCCTTTGAGCTGTCAGTCAAACTGTAGTGGACCCCTGTCTTCATGTAAAGCTGCTCGTCCCGTGTGGAAAAGTCCAAGTTATAGTGAAGAAAATGTGATGATATTGTGATGAAATGTCCACAGTTGAACAGACTGAAACCTGTGTGTGTGTGTGTGTGTGTGTGTGTGTGTGTGTGTGTGTGTGTGTGTGTGTGTGTGTGTGTGTGTGTGTGTGTGTGTGTGTGTGTGTGTGTGTGTGTCAGTGCTCTTCCAGTCTCAGTGCAGGGTGAAGCTGCTCTGTGTGCTGTACACAGTGCTGATACTGAAGAGTCTGGTGTACTGCTGTGGACTCTCTCTGCTGATGATCCTCAGAAACAAGGGACCGTCCACCAACTGCACACATGCTGACTGACTGTTTCCTGCTCGCCTTTTCTCACCATCACATCTCATCAATTCATCTCATTCATCACTTTGATCAGTCTTCATAAATGTCACTTATGACGTGTTGACGGTCCAGCTTTAACTTCTCACTGACAACTTTTAAATCCTGAAGATAAAGTCGACAGCTGATCCTGAGGAATCTGAGGAGCTCATTAGCTTTTTCTTTCAAATCAGTGACAATGAATTTAACCTGTTAACAAGTATTGATCGTATAGACACAACATGCTGACCAAAAGAAATGTCACACCATCATCACAAGCAACACAGTTTATATTATTATCTTTTTTTTCTTTTCAAGTGTAAACAACCTCGCCTGTGAGCATGAAAATTATGTATGATATGCATAATATGAACATTAAACTGTTGTAGCAGGATTACATCATAAAACATGTAAATATGAGTTATGATCAAAAGATAACAGTCTGATTAAGAGTTTAGCTTTTCATTAATATTGTCATTTTAAAAGTTCATATAATGTTCAATACAATGATTTATTCTGTTTTCATGTTTTCTTTATATCTTGATCATTTTTCTTAACTGACTATTGATCTTAATGTGATCTATATATTATGTTTGTTTGCTCAGCTGCTTTCAATTTGCTTTAAAATAATAAACATGACGATTGACAGACTGTTGCTGATATTGTCAAATAATTTTGACCATAATTTATGTTAGAATAAATATCACAAAGCAATAAGTGCTGCTTCCGAATCCTTTCTTGAATCCTCTTTTTGTCAGCAGCTAAAAGTGGACAGTACATAATGACTCACTAATGCAACCTGGATCCTAACAACACAAACAGTCAGACAACAACAATGAAGTTTCAGCTTCGTCCCAAAGTGTAGAATCAACATCAGCAGCTGGTCAAAGCAGAAGAAATGCTGTAAAATCATCTTTAATATGTTCACAGTAGAAAGCTCCTCACATAGAGGTGATAACAAACTAAAGACAGTTATTCCTGCAAATACTTTACCTAAAGGGAAAAGCTGCTGGAGACTTTCTTTAATACATTTATTATTTTATTTTAAATGTATGTTGTGAACATCAGTAACACCTTTTAGTATCTTTAAAAAAATGAAATGAAAATACTCCTTTACAAGTCATAGTTTTATATATAAATTACACAAGTATTAGTTTCAAAATGTACTTAAAGTGTCAAATGTAAATTGTAATATCAAATGTAATATAATTTATATTGATCATATACATACAAACATACAGTGAAACAGCTGTGAAAAGTATTCCTCACTCTTGAAATGCTTCATGTTTCATTGTTTTAAAATATGGAGTCAACGATCATTTAATGTGACTGAAAAGACTCTTATATGTCAAAGTGAAAAATATAAATATAAAATACATCATCAGATTTACTAGTAAAATATGAATCTATAAAGTGAGTAGTACATATAGCTGTGAAAATAATGTAGTGGAGTAGAAAGTAGTAGTGAAATGTAGTGGAGTCGACGTATAAAGAAGCATAAAATGGGAATACTCATGTAAAGTACCTCACAATGGTACTTTATTACATTCAACCCTGCTGTACAGAGTATTTTTGGCGGCTATAAACTCCAAGAAAAAGGAAAAGTGACAAGGCCTCCAGATGGATGGCCTTTGTTGGTGGCTGGGCTCAGTTTGATTGTGTGTGGAGCGCTCAGTGGGAGAAAGGTTAACAGACAACAAGAGGAAAGAGAGAAATAACGATTTAGATGGAGGGAAGTTGATGAGTGTACAGCAGCAGCAGGTGTGAATCTGTTCTTTGTGGTTATTAAGACTCCTAAAAAAAAAACAGTTGACAGCGAATCAACACTTCCTTTCCTGCAGCAGACGGGCCGTGTGGGTTTCTGCTCAGCAGCCTCCACACTGTTCACTGTGGTTTTTCACTTTGATAACACAATGACGGTTACAACCATCCACTCTGCTTAAAGAATCGTTCCAGGAACTTCAGTATGAACTCAGTGCTCCCTGCCTCAGTTTTAATTTGTGTTATTAATCTGTGAGAGAAGCGGCTCAAATCCTAAACTCAGAGCTGAGAAACTGACATAATTAAATAAAGGGAGACGTTCAAACTCCTGCAGTCTGCTCAGCTCCCACAGTCTGTACTGTGGCAGACTGATAATTCTGCAGCATGAACATGTAAACAGGGTGAGAAAGATTCAAATCATATGAAAAGAGAGCACGCAGCAGTGAGAACAATAGCAATGATGGTTTCAAAGCTTTGTTTAAAACTTTAGGGATTATTCAACTTTCTTTTGAGGTTGCATATAAACATTTAGCTAGAAATACACATATAGTGTCAAAAGGCAGGTTAATGAAGTTTGTGAAATCAGTATATCAAGCCACTATTGAAAAGTTTGTATGTTAATTTAGATGTACAGTTTGTTCGTTATGCTTATGCGTGTGTTATTTACATCATTTCTTACATGTCGAAGGCAGATAGAGAGATAGGATTGTTGCTGACTAAAGCCCATAGAGAAGCATCAAAGGACGGGAACGTTAGTGCTAAAGAGGCATTGAGAAGTCTAGGCAGTGTTTATCTACATAACAGAGATGTGTGTGTGCTGAAGAAGCTGTATAGAGGTTAACTAATATGCATCTTAAGGAATATTCAAAGAAAGTTGTATTTGTACTCACAGGAGATAATATAGTTAAAATGAGTTTGGCCTTAAGTGTGTTGAGGCAAAAGGCAGCGTCACAAGATTGTACCACAGATGACATTTGGATGACTAGTTTTGTTGATCATTACAAGAATAGGCCAAATGACACTTTTAATGACGTGTATGGTGACATTTGCATCTGAATATTGTGCTTTGAGTAAAAATGAAAACTGCAAGAACCGGATTAAATTAAGTAATGGGGAAACTTGAATTGGAAATTGGACATCATGTGAAAACTTATAACACATGTTTGGCTGAACAGCTGTTGCTGGGTAAGAATGTGTGTAATGTTGAGCACTAATGTGGAAGCTATGGATGGTCTGGTTAATGGTGTGTATGGTTCTGTAACAGACTAACTATTAAGAGAAGAGTAAGATTCCTCATAAAGTGTGTGTTAAGTTTGATGATGATCATGTTGTTGCACAGAGGAGGAAACAATGTGCAAGAGGTTCAGTAGTTGTAATGGGTTCTACAGGTATTGAAGCAGAGGAAGAGAAGGTTACTAAAAAAGGTTTATTACATCGATAGTTTCCTGTTAAACTTGCTTAGGCTTGTTCAGCACATAAAGTAAAAGGTATTACTGTGGATAATGCTGTGGTCTCTCTTAAAAAGCTATTCTCTGCAGGATGAGTATATGTGCTATTAAGTTGTGTTACAAGTTTGTCAGGTTTGGTGATTCATGGTTTAGATGATAAAGCCATATATAGTAAGGAAGATATTAAGGATGTAATTCAGAGTATGTCCCCATTCTTGATGGAAACTACAACTAGGCAGAAATTCTGTACAAATACTTTTGCATTTTTTGATGAATGTGCAAAATTAAAGAGAGTAGAGCCATTTTGACTTCAGCACAGACTAATTAAGCTGCTGTGTGATCAGTTTTATAACAGCTGTAGTTTCAAAGCAGCTTGTTTTTGCTAATAAAACACATTTTTAAACTATATTGATTCTTAAAATCTTCCATCGTCGTTGCCATCAGAGTGTTTAAATTCACACTGTAAGAACATTTTTAACATTCACTGCCTCTCTGCAAAGTTTAAAAAGAAACATCCTGTGTTTGTTATCATCAATCAGAACACAAACCAAACTGAGACACAAATAGAAACCACTGAAATAAACAAGTCATCTTTTCTACACTGAATCACTTTTGTATTCATGTGTGTCGTATTAATCTCAATAAACTGAGTTTTCTTATAGTCATATTTTATGTAAATGCAAACACAATTAGTTCTGGATAAAACTACAAGAGCTGATCAATATTTTAGTGATTTAGATAATAAATAAATAATAAACACACCCATCATTTTGACAACATTCAGACTTCAGCACAGACTAATTAAGCTGCTGTGTGATCAGTTTAATAACAGCTGTAGTTTCAAAGCAGCTCTGTGCTGTTTTATCATGTGTTTAAACAACAGTGTTATCAGTGTAGAGTTGTACATCCACACTGAAATAATTATAAAAGATGATCAATGTGCAACCTAAATAATCAGGGAACCATCATCAAACCTGTTCTCACACCACAACTACATGCTTATATTTAATATCTGTATGTTTATATTTGCGTGTCTTTACTTATTTATACATAAATAGATTATAGAGATTATCTACGTTAAAATGACAATTATATAATGTGTTGCAGGATTAAAAACATTTTAAATGATTAACTGAATAAAAACTAAATAAAAAATAAAGAACACAAATTAAAATTATTTAAATATTGTTATTATTTAATTCTAGTTTTATTCATTATATATTTAGAAGTAACTCTATATTATAAATGAAGTAGAGAATCATAAGACTGTAGTTGATTTAATATAAAATTAAATATTATTTAACTGTTGAGACTTTATTTGCAAATCTCTATATTTTGGGGGCATTTTGCATCAAAATCAATTCAGAGACACAAATTTAGAAAAAAACAAACAAAACCAAATAAAACGATGTTACAGTTTATTGGAAATATCCCAGTTATGAATTAAAAAGACAAATCTAACTTTGCAGAATTCATTAAACACAAAACAATAAACACAATAAAGGTTTGAAAGATACTAAAAAACTGAGTTATATTTTCTACATTTATTTTTATATTTCCTACAATACAAATCAAAGTTTATAGTTGGAAACAAAAAAACAAAGCTAAAAAAGTAACTGTTAAGATTTTATTAGTAAATATAAATGAGTATATATGTATTTATATATTTAGCACAACTGTATCTAACTTGTGCATAAAGAGAGAAAATGTAAAAACAAGCACAACACGTCATAAGTGACATTTATGAAGACTGATCAAAGTGATGAATGAGATGAATTGATGAGATGTGATGGTGAGAAAAGGCGAGCAGGAAACAGTCAGTCAGCATGTGTGCAGTTGGTGGACGGTCCCTTGTTTCTGAGGATCATCAGCAGAGAGAGTCCACAGCAGTACACCAGACTCTTCACTATCAGCACTGTGTACAGCACACAGAGCAGCTTCACCCTGCACTGAGACTGGAAGAGCACTGACACACACACACACACACACACACACACACACACACACACACACACACACACACACACACACACACACACACACACACACAGGTTTCAGTCTCTTCAACTGTGGACATTTCATCACAATATCATCACATTTTCTTCACTATAACTTGGACTTTTCCACACGGGACGAGCAGCTTTACATGAAGACAGGGGTCCACTACAGTTTGACTGACAGCTCAAAGGCCCTTATTAAATACAACAAGTCAGGGCCGGACAGCTTTTTAGGGGCCCTCAACAGGATTTGATTTGATGTAAAACTACAATTTATAACAATTAAAATCAGTCAAGGATAAAAAGCAAAGTCCAAACTCTGTTTAAAAACACACAGGTTACTATAGATGTGAAGTTTTTAGCACTTGGGAGCAGAAGAACTCCACAACAAGCTAACAAAGTCATCTCTGACATATAATGGAGTGCGTGCTGTTTGCTGCTGGGCAGGTAGTGTACAGTGGCTTTATCAGGAAACAGCTGCTGCTGCTGCTGGAAACACTGAGACTGAACCAGACAGGAAATGTGCCACAAAACCACAACTAGCAGCTAAAAGAGGCTAAAAAGCTCATTTAGTCATTAGATTATTTCTTAATATAAAACTATTGATTAGTGCAGCTTTAAGATAGACTCCCTAAACTTGTTATATCTCCCTCAACAGTGGTGAAGTTTGGGGGGGTTCCCAGGCTGCACGGCTCCCCCTGGTGGCCGGAGTCTTCTTCTAGTTTTTAGTTATGACGTACAGATAGTAGGTGGCCTTTATAAATATAACTCTGCATCACAATATCAATAAATACAAACTAGCTCAATAAACATAAGCCGGAAAAAGAGGCGCCTGATGCTGCACTAGGGAAGCCATTCAAGGAGGAGGAAGGTTGGAAGGAAGGGAGGAAAGGAAAGAAGGAAGGGAGGAAGGATGGAAGGATGGAAGGAAGGAAGGAAGCAAGGAAGGAGGGAGGAAGGACAGATGGAAGGAAGGCAGGGAGGAAAGAAGGAACAGTCAAAACAGACGGTGTCAATTTGACCCGGTGGACGACAGGAAGGTTAATAATAGGCTGATGCAGTTATTTGCTTGCTGACTAAATTAAATTGCAGCTTTTAATTAATTACGCTGTATATTGTTTTGTGTGAACGTTATTGCATTGTATTTTTATTTAATAATTTCTAAATTCTAATATTATTTGCACATATAGGTTATTGGCTTGTTTACTAAATTACAGCACACTTGAATTACCGGTAGCCTATTTATTTATTTTGTGTGAATGCTATGTTATGCTATGCTATTTCTGTATTTTATTATTATTTGCATTTTTTACTGAATGGATCCTGTAACGTATTGGTGGAGATATACCGTTTCGATCACTGTTTGAGAACTTTATCATGAACTGAGTAGATTTTTCGTTTTGTTATTTAAGTTAATTTAGAAATATGTTTAAAGCTGTTATGAGAACAAAAAATAAATGAATTCAAATTTTGAAGAGATGAGACAAAGTTCTTGAGAGCGCTTGAAACCGACAGCTACGTCCGCGGCTTTTAATGTGGAAAAGCTCTTCAGCCGTCTCGTTTCAGTCTCAGACTCTCCCATAGACTGAACAATAAATGAATCAATACAATATTACCCTATCCATCCCACACTGGTCCAGCAGAAAACAAACTGCCCACAGTCAGCACGACCAAAGTAAATGATTGTGCATGCGCAATGCATAATTGCACATGGGTTACATAAAAATGATCCTACAGACCTCTGTGTTAGAGCCTAATTATATCTGCAGTAGGTGCCATTTTTTTTGCAGTTATGGTGAAAGAGGCGCCTGATGCTGCATTAGAAAACAGGTGCTGCTGCTGGAAACACTGAGACTGAACCAGACAGGAAATGTGCCACAAAACCACAACTAGCAGCTAAAAGAGGCTAAAAAGCTCATTTAGTCATTAGATTCTTTCTTAATATAAAACTATTGATTAGTGCAGCTTTAAGATAGACTCCCTAAACTTGTTATAGCTCCCTCAAAGCCTAAAATGTAGTGTCGCTCCCCCAAAAGGTGTCATTAGTCAGCCTGTGCAGTGAAAGCTCTCTCAGTGGGACTTGTTGTGCTGTGGGACACTGTAACAGAATCAGGGAGTGTATGTTTAAATCCTTCAATGATGAGCAGAAAGTGAACAGACTGATATGCAGCCCTAACTGCAGCAGGACATTGGAGCTGTCAGAGCATGCAGAGAGGCAGCAGGTGATCTTACAGTCAGCTTGCTGCAGAGCTGGCAGGTCTGCTGGCTCTCTCTCTGGAGGACAGGAGGCTGCTGCAGCTGGAACCTCTGAAACAGAAAAGGAGTCAAATGTTTGGAGTTGCAGTGAGAAATGTCAGCGCTCTGCTCCTCTGCTCTCTCTGACAGCGTCTCCAGTTGAAGCTGAATCACTGCTGAACACAGTCACCAAGCCTTCATTACCTGTTTGGGCCTCCATTGGGCCCCCCTCGTGCTTGACGTAGCAGCGGTATTTATATGTGCTGTTCTCTTGCTGATGGAGCAGCAGGATGGAGGCGCTGCGTCCCGGCTCTCTGAGCTCCAGCTGCTCAAACTTAGCAGGCCTCAGCGTCTTCAGCGGGCCGTTCTTCTTCTGTCTTTTCCAGGAGAACCGGACCAGAGGAGGAGACATGGCTGAGGCCAGACACAGCAGGGAGCTCTTCTCCTCCAGGTGGGCTCTGGATGCTGCTGGGTACACGCTCACCACGGGCTTCACTACCTGCTCATCTGAAGTTTGACAGCAGCAACAAGCAGCACAGACACACATTCACACAGTCAACAGCAGCTTACAGCACTGCACTGCATTCAGTCTGATCCTGGAAACTACATGATCACTAAACTACTCATCAATACACCACAAACATCATCTACTGGACACTGGATCAATAATCATATCAGACTAAAGCATCATGGAAGCTCATCATATGTCATATAGAAAGATTCAAACACAATGTACCACTCTTTATCAATATTTAACAACATTAATTACTAATATAATAAAATGTGTAAAATTGAACATATATCATGACATAACAGCCTCATATAAAATACATTTGTTCATGATTATAATGTTTTATATCAAATATATTTACCACCATATTGATTATTATGTTTAAAGAGAATCAATATATCAATTATTTCATTTATTTCATAAAACAGTTTTAGGTTTTATATAAAACACAATCACCACAACATGTAGAGATATGTCAAATATAATATAATGTAACATAATATAATATGATGACATTTGTCTTTGTTAAATTAAAACTATAGTTTTATAACTTGGTTAAAATATATTATATTAATATTACATTTATAAATGATTATAGTGTTTTATATGAAGTATATTTACCACCATATACTTTACTCTAATCAGACACAATACATCAATACTTTAACTACTTTTTAAATAGTTTCAGCTTTTATATAAAACACAATTACAACATGTTCACATATATCAGATAAAATATAAGATATGATTTATGTTGTTATGTAAATTTATATTTTCTAAAATATTTTAACATTATTTGACATCACGTTCATTTCATTTATATTAAATGTGAATTAAGGTACAATTATACATTTTATCTATAAATTATATTCATCGTAATAACATATTCATCTCTTTTTACCTTCATGCATTAATATAGTTTCTACTAATAATCATATTTATCATCATAAAAACACAATTATCATGAGATACATTTTACCATTTAATAAATATATACTGTATATTTAACACAATATATTAATATCTATTTGCTTCTAAAATGACATTTAGGAACATTTATTAAATGATGTTTCACATCATATATCATCTTGTTTTTAACAAACAGGAGCTGCTGCTGAATCACTGAGATGATTAAATCCTGTTTATTTGTAACATTACTGATATCAGACTTTTTGGCTGGAAACAAACTTTGATGTGATGCATAAATAAAGAATAACTTGTGGTGTGCAGTGAGATTTGAAGCTCTTTTCAGGAGTTATTGATTAGTTTTATGTAAGAACGGCTGCAGAAAGAATTCTCTACTAAATATGAAAAAACTAACATGTAAAGCCTGAAGCAGCAGAAACTAAAACTACAAACACATTTTCAACTTGTTCAATAAAACAACTGAAGGAAAATGAAAGTTTAGACTTACCTACAAACAGTTTAGTGCCAGAGCCAAAGATGTCGTACCTCTCTGTGTCTGACACAGTGAAAAAGACTCGTACAAAAACCTCTCTGCTGCTGAATGTGTCAGCTGAGGTGAAAGAATCCAAATTATGAAGCAGTTTCATATTTCATCTCCATGATGTGTTTCCCTAATGTTCATATCAATATGACTGTCTCTTCTTTTGTTGTATTTTTCTTGATTTCAGCCTATTAAGGTAGAGAGCGGCGGGATCCTGCTACATTTCTAATCCGTCCAACACATGACACATGTTGTCTGTCACTTTAATAAAATATGATTTTATTACATGGAGATCAGTAGAGTGACTCTGGCTGAGATGGAGGTGAAATATGTGAACCTGGGCAGTGGTTTACTGCTCTCTTCCTGTCAATAACACTGTTTGACATCTGGAGGTTTTTGTACAGGCTGCAGGGATCATTTCTCACTGTGGGAAGCTTCTATCTCACAGCTACAGTAGTAGGTGGCTGAATGTGAGAGTTGAACTGTCTGGATCTGCAACTCCCAGCCGTTCTGTGTCTTTACAGATGAGAAATCATCTTTCTGAGGGTGATTGTAACGTTTATCTACGTTACCATTATTCCTGTTAATATCAAGAATCACTTTGAATGTTTCTGTGTCTTTCTTCTGGTACCAGTATACATAACTACTGTCACACTGGCCAGTTCCTCGACAGCTGAAGGAAACATTTCCACCAGCTCTCCTGGTCAATGTTAAATCCTCCTGAGTCAGCTGTGCTGCCATGGCAACCATCGCTGTAGAGAAACAGACACACAGATGAAGGTCAGTGTGACAGTGTTTGTTAAAGGTTGAGTTTGTGGGCTCCTGATTGGCTGGAAACACTCACCTGAACACAGACAGCACAGAGCAGCAGCTGGGAGGAAAAGCATTGTGTGCAGTGGTGTTTCCTCTGGTGAACCTGGGGAGAAGTGGCGCTCTGATGCAGCTGAGGCCAAACAAGGACGAGCTGTGAGATCAGACGAGGGCCACGTGGTTTCTAACAGGTCCTCAAACCTCCCATCAGCCCCTGCAGCAGACACATAAGGCTGCTGCTGCTGCTGTGTGGTTTTCTGCTGAGCGGAGGAGCAACAGGCTGCACACAGTTACCATGGAGACGGACGTCACCGACACATCACTGTTTGATTGTTCACAGGTGTTAATGTGATAATTTATCACCTCTATTCAAATATTTAAAATCATTACAGCTGCATTTAAAAGAAGCACAAACACAAACTCATATTAGTTTAACAGTGAAAGTGATGGAGAGCAGAGACGGACTGATATTATCTCAACTGTTTTTAAAATGATTTTACTCTTTATTTTTTAATCATATGTTTTCCTCCACGTCTCTGTTCCTCTGTGTGCTTCACTTTCTTCATCTTGATTTTAATCTGGCAGCAGAACAAAAATCTGGGACAAAACAAAACACAAAAACATTCATGAAACCACAAACACGTTCAGGTTGGTGGTGAATTTAGCAACACAGATTGTTCTCTGTTGTTTGTAGAACAGATGTGATGAAAATAAAAAATACTACAAATCCACAAAATCATCTGACAGTTTCATGCATCCAATAAACTAAAATGTAAAAACTAAAATATAAATATAAATATGGTACCTTTGAATTACATGTATTAACCTTTTATTATTATGCTTTGATCCAAAGAACTATATTAAAAACATGTGTTTAGATTAATTATTATGTCCTCTATGTTTTTATTTCATGAGTTTTAAGTCTAATATTTAAATGTTAATTGGTGTAATAATCATAGTAAGTTATAAAATATAACATTTCAAAATCTACCATAAGATTAAATTCAACCTGTTTGCAAATAACTGAATATTTATTCATGATTATTTAATAAACGTTTGGTACCAAATACAACCAGCAGCAGTCTACATGTTCAGCTGTTTCCAGGAAACCAAAAGTAACTCTGCCCCTTTTTATTATATAATATTTATAATATATTTGACACATTATATGATATATTATTAATGTTGTTGAGACATTTTATGACACTTTAAACCTATAGTTTACATCTCATTCTACACTTTATATTACATTACCTCTATCTGCTGTGTGCTGCTGCTGTCAGTAATAAAACCTTTACACTGCTGCCCTCTGGTGGCTGCAACAACACATTGCTTCTACTACTACTAGTCTCTGCAAAGTTTTCATGTCACCAAATGTGTATAAAGAGTATATATTCTTGAGGTTTTCTTCCTGTTAAAGTGGAGTTTCTCCTTGCTGCTGTCACCAAGTGCTGCTCATGGAGGAATGTTGGCTCTCTGTAAAATAAAGAGTACGATATAGACCTGCTCTATGTGAAAAGTGTCCTGAGGTTACTTCTGTTGGGATTTGGAGCTATATTCATGAACATTTAATAGAATATAAACTTCTTCCACCTTTGCTTTACAGTTTACACTTATCATTACTGAGTGACATAAATGACAGAGTGGGGCTGTTTGTCTCCAGTGAGGTCCTCTCCTCTCTCTCCCTTTCACTTGTACTGTCATGGTAATGCAGTAATCTGTCCGTTTATTAATAGAAATGTGACAAATAAAATACAGAAATACTTTATTGAACGTCTATTCTTTTGTGTTTTCTACTTTTTTTAATTTGTGGGGATTTATAGGAATTAAAAGCAAAAGTAACAGATTTTATTATCCTTTGTAAATAAACAGTGAAATGTTGGCATACACTGTAAAATTACCATGAAACCCACCGTCATCCTACTGTTATAGACTGTAATCCAATATACAGTATTATACTGTTAAATAAATGACAGTAGATGATTTTACAGTGAAATTCTTTACAGAGTATAATGTTTTGTTTATTCTCGTCCTTGTAAGAATTGTCTCCCCCTCCTGTTCCTACCCCCATGTCTCATTTGTCCAACCAGTGGAGTAACAGAAAATAACTGTCTCTCTTTATTTCCACCACTCCATTGGTCTTTACACTTTCTTGATTTCCTTCTTTTTTAAAATATTATTATTGCTTTGGCTTCTGTCGTGCACAGATTAGTTTGAACTAAAGATGACCTCTGGTCTTCGGGCTTGTTTTTTTTTTTTTTTGCATATTTATCTCCAAGTTTATTTCCAGGCACTCCCACGTGGGCAGGTACCCAAACAAATCTAACATGTGTTCCTAATGTCTGAATTCTATAAATCATCATTCATATTTCACAGATAAGGTCGTGTCTCCCACTTGAGTTACCAGTTTGAGATTCTGTACTCACTATTACCCTTACTGGTTTGACTTCTTCTACCCACTGTAAGTAGTAAAGACTCACTATTCTCTCTTTTATTTATTCCACTTCTCTTTCCTCACCTACCTCACTCCCTTTTTTCCTCCTTTCCTTCTCACTGATTGGCTCTGTAACCCCTAATTGTCCTGATTAAGTTCACCTGCTCCTCTCATTCTTTCACCTTCATACGTGGCAGCAGACCTGTTGACAGGTTTCATCTCATTCTTCAGTTTGCAGCTTATCCTGTGTACATGACATGAACCTTATTATTAAAGACATGGGGTTAATTTGATTTATTGTGTAAGTTTAATGTTGTATTTGTTTCCATATGTATGTTTTTGCACCAATGCAATTCCTCTGAAGTTTCATGGCCTTCCTCTCCATGCATCATAGTAATGATCAAACACAGTAACCTGAACGGGACTCTGCACACATTAAAGAGGAAGCATCATACTGGACTTTGTGAGCAGTGTCAGGTTGTAGAAACAGCAGAACATGTAGTGGTTCTAACCTCAGGAAATAAAGAACATGATGGAGGGAATGAGGAGATCAGAGGCCTGTACTACGAAGCTGGATTAACATACCCTGGATATCTCTCCGTTACCTGGGTTGACTTACCCAGACATTCAAAGCTGGTTATCAACTCGGTAATAGAACCCAGGGTTTTCCAATCTTGATCATTTACCCAGCTTCACACTAATGTCGACAGGATCTTCTAAGAATGGGCAGCCCATTTTCCAAGAGCACTGGTTGGTCAGGAAGCGGTGCTTTTATACTCGCTGATCTCTTATCCAGAACAAAACCTCCTCCGGAGCAGGTTAGCCGTTCTGCATAAGTTTTGGGATTATTGTAATTCATTATTATCAGGCTGTCCTAATAAATCTCTAAAGACTCTCCAACTGGTCCAGAATGCAGCTGCACGCGTTCTGACAAAAACTAGAAAGAGAGATCATATTACTCCTATTTTAGCTTCACTGCATTGGCTTCCCGTAAAATCAAGAATAGAATTTAAAATCCTTCTCCTCACTTTTAAAGCTCTTAATGGTCAGGCTCCATCATATCTTAAAGAGCTCATAGTACCTTATGTACCTACTAGAACACTGCGCTCCCAGAACGCAGGCCTACTTGTGGTACCTAGTATCTCTAAAAGTAGAATGGGAGGCAGAGCCTTCAGTTATCAGGCTCCTCTCCTGTGGAACCATCTCCCAGATTCGGTCCGGAGGGCAGACACCCTCTCTACTTTTAAGAGTAGGCTTAAAACTTTCCTTTTTGATAGAGCTTATAGTTAGCCAGCTCCTAGTTTATGCTGCTATAGGCTTAGACTGCCGGGGGACTCCTACCTCCATGATGCACTGAGCTCCTCTCTCCTCCTCTCTCTCTCTATCCATCCATCTATATCCAATAACATTCATGTACTATTAATGCATCAATAAGCTAAACTTCTTCCCCGGAGTTGTCTGTGCTTTCTCGTCTCACAGGTAATCTGGGCCTGTAGACGTCCGGATGACAGATTCCAGTCCCGGACCTTCTAGCTTCAATGTTTATTTTCTATGTGCTTCTCTCTCTCTCCTATTCTTGCTCTCTCTCCTCTCTACCCCAACCGGTCGAGGCAGATGGCCGCCCACTTTGAGCCTGGTTCTGCCTGAGGTTTCTTCCTGTTAAAAGGGAGTTTTTTCTTGCCATTGTCGCTAAGTGCTTGCTCATGTGGGAATGTTGGGTCTCTTTAAAATTAAAACCTGAAGAGTACGGTTTAGAACCTGCTCTATGTGTAAAGTGCCTTGAGATAACTTTGTTGTGATTTGGCGCTATACAAATAAAGATTGATTGATTGATTGATTGAAGTTACCATGGTGATTTACCCCGATAAGAAGTTAACCAGCGTCGTAGGACAGAATACCCAGGGTTAACCCTGAAGTTACCTCGATAAGAGAAAATCCAGCTTCGTAGTACAGGCCTCAGGACTGACAGGAGCAGGTTTGTGTGGTGTGACTGAACACGGTGGGAAGTTTCTGCTTAGGAGAGCTGGACACTGTAGGAGCTGACCAGCAGGTGGCAGTAATGCAACACCAAGGATGCTGTTAAACACAGAGGAGGAGGAAGCAGCATGGATGTATTATAAGAGCTCTTATAATACATCCAGAGCATGGATTTATCATGAGAGCCATTAAAAGTGTTCCTGTGTTTTCTGTCTGTGCTGCGAGATTTCTGACCAGCAGGGGGCGCCGTCTGTCTGCACACATATTTAACACTTTCTAACAGATGAATTGTGTGAAACTACAAATAAGTTCGGACTGTGTTTTGGATCACCAGAAGGGGAATGTGGGGCCTCCAGACCCTCTGTGGGCCCCCAGACACTCAGGGGCCCCCAGACTCTCACGGTCCTCCAGACTCTCAGGGGCCCCTAGACCCTCAAGGGCCTCCTGACTCTCAGGGGCCCCCAGACCCTCAGGGGCCCCCAGAGCTCCACAGTGCAGTTTGTGATCATATGATTAACTGCTGACCACTTGAGAACAGAATCAGCTGCAATGATAAAGAGGTTAAAACTGAGTCCTGAATTATGAGCTGATCTGGGGGGCCCTAAAGTTAAAACTGGGGCCACTAACTGGGACTGAGGAGAACTGTTGAAGACCAGGAGAGGTGATTGAAAGCACTAGAAAAACTGATAAGTGGACCTTTGTGGTTTGGTGGTCAGGATTTTATGAATACTGAAGTTATGAGTCCAAACAAACACATTTCTGACTGACCACCAACCAAACTCTACATTTATAAAGGAAATTACACCAAAATGTCATCTTTTATTCCCATATCTGTTAACTGTTAAATCTTGTGTAAGTTTCCTGTTCTCTGTGGTTATTAAGACTCATAAAAAACTTTTGACAGCGAATCAGCACTTCCTTTCCTGCAGCAGATGGGCCGTGTGGGTTTCTGCTCAGCAGCCTCCACACTGTTCACTGTGGTTTTTCACTTTAATAACACAATGACGGTTACAACCATCCACTCTGCTTAAAGAATCGTTCCAGGAACTTCAGTATGAACTCAGTGCTCGCTGCCTCAGTTTTAATTTGTGTTATTAATCTGTCAGAGAAGCAGCTCAAATCCTAAACTCAGAGCTGAGAAACTGACATAATTAAATAAAGGGAGACGTTCAAACTCCTGCAGTCTGCTCAGCTCCCACAGTCTGTACTGTGGCAGACTGATAATTCTGCAGCATGAACATGTAAACAGGGTGAGAAAGATTCAAATCATATGAAGAGAGAGCATGCAGCAGTGAGAACAATAGCAATGATGGTTTCAAAGCTTTGTTTGAAACTTTAGGGATTATTCAACTTTCTTTTGAGGCTGCATATAAACTTTTAGCTAGAAATACACATATAGTGTCAAAAGGCAGGTTAATGAAGTTTGTGAAATCAGTATATCAAGCCACTATTGAAAAGTTGGACTGTTAATTTAGATGTACAGTTTGTTTGTTATGCTTATGCGTGTGTTATTTACATCATTTCTTACATGTCGAAGGCAGAAAGAGAGATAGGATTGTTGCTGACTAAAGCCCATAGAGAAGCATCAAAGGACGGGAATGTTAGTGCAAAAGAGGCATTGAGAAGTCTAGGCAGTGTTTATCTACATAACAGAGATGTGTGTGTGCTGAAGAAGCTGTATAGAGGTTAACTAATATGCATCTTAAGGAATGTTCAATGAAAGTTGTATTTGTACTCACAGGAGATAAAATAGTTAAAATGAGTTTGGCCTTAAGTGTGTTGAGGCAAAAGGCAGCGTCACATGATTGTACCACAGATGACATTTGGATGACTAGTTTTGTTGATCATTACAAGAATAGGCCAAATGACACTTTTAATGACGTGTATGGTGACATTTGCATCTGAATATTGTGCTTTGAGTAAAAATTTAAACTGCAAGAACCAGATTAAATTAAGTAATGGGGAAACTTGAATTGGAAATTGGACATCCTGTGAAAACTTATAACACATGTTTGGCTGAACAGCTGTTGCTGGGTAAGAATGTGTGTAATGTTGAGCACTAATGTGGAAGCTATGGATGGTCTGGTTAATGGTGTGTATGGTTCTGTAACAGACTAACTATTAAGAGAAGAGCAAGTTTCCTCATAAAGTGTGTGTTAAGTTTGATGATGATCATGTTGTTGCACAGAGGAGGAAACAATGTGCAAGAGGTTCAGTAGTTGTAATGGGTTCTACAGGTAT
Organism: Scomber scombrus; assembly: GCF_963691925.1. Classification (NCBI taxonomy): domain Eukaryota; kingdom Metazoa; phylum Chordata; class Actinopteri; order Scombriformes; family Scombridae; genus Scomber; species Scomber scombrus. The sequence continues at coordinate 30,593,141 of NC_084980.1, forward strand.
TGAAGCAGAGGAAGAGAAGGTTACTAAAAAAGGTTTATTACATCGACAGTTTCCTGTTAAACTTGCTTAGGCTTGTTTAGCACATAAAGTAAAAGGTATTACTGTGGATAATGCTGTGGTCTCTCTTAAAAAGCTATTCTCTGCAGGATGAGTATATGTGGTATTAAGTTGTGTTACAAGTTTGTCAGGTTTGGTGATTCATGATTTAGATGATAAAGCCATATATAGTAAGGAAGATATTAAGGATGTAATTCAGAGTATGTCCCCATTCTTCATTGAAACTACAACTAGGCAGAAATTCAGTACAAATACTTTTGCTGTTTTTGATGAATGTGCAAAATTAAAGAGAGTAGAGCCATTTTGACTTCAGCACAGAGTAATTAAGCTGCTGTGTGATCAGTTTAATAACAGCTGTAGTTTCAAAGCAGCTCTGTGCTGTTTCATCATGTGTTTAAACAACAGTGTTATCAGTGTAGAGTTGTACATCCACACTGAAATAATTATAAAGGATGATCAATGTGCAACCTAAATAATCAGGGAACCATCATCAAATCTGTTCTCACACCACAACTACATGCTTATATTTAATATCTGTATGTTTATATTTGCTTGTCTTTACTTATTTATACATAAATAGATTAAAAACATTTAAAATGATCAACTAAATACAAATTAAAGAATACAAATTCACCTAATTTAAATATTGCTATTATTTAATTCTAGTTTTATTCATTATATATTTAGAAGTAACTCTATATTGTAAATGAAGTAGAGAATCATAAGACTGTAGTTGATTTAATATAAAATTATATATTAATTAACTGTTGAGACTTTATTTGCAAATCTCTATATTTTGGGGTCATTTTGCATCAAAATCAATTCAGAGACACAAATTTAGAAGAAAAACCAACAAAACCAAATAAAACGATGTTACAGTTTATTGAAAATATCACAGTTATGAATTAAAAAGACAAATCTAACTTTGCAGAATTCATTAAACACAAAACAATAAACACAATAAAGGTTTGAAAAATACTAAAAACTGAGTTATATTTTCTACATTTATTTTTATATTTCCTACGATACAAATCAAAGTTTATAGTTGGAAACAAAACAAACCAAAGCTAAAAAAGTAACTGTTAAGATTTTATTAGTAAATATAAATGAGTATATATGTATTTATATATTTAGCACAACTGTATCTAACTTGTGCATAAAGAGAGAAAATGTAAAAACAAGCACAACACGTCATAAGTGACATTTATGAAGACTGATCAAAGTGATGAATGAGATGAATTGATGAGATGTGATGGTGAGAAAAGGCGAGCAGGAAACAGTCAGTCAGCATGTGTGCAGTTGGTGGACGGTCCCTTGTTTCTGAGGATCATCAGCAGAGAGAGTCCACAGCAGTACACCAGACTCTTCACTATCAGCACTGTGTACAGCACACAGAGCAGCTTCACCCTGCACTGAGACTGGAAGAGCACTGACACACACACACACACACACACACACACACACACACACACACACACACACACACACACACACACACACACACACACACACACACACAGGTTTCAGTCTGTTCAACTGTGGACATTTCATCACAATATCATCACATTTTCTTCACTATAACTTGGACTTTTCCACACGGGACGAGCAGCTTTACATGAAGACAGGGGTCCACTACAGTTTGACTGACAGCTCAAAGGCCCTTATTACTTTTTAGGGGCCCTCAACAGGATATGATTTGATGTAAAACTACAATTTATAACAATTAAAGTCACTCAAGGATAAAAAGCAAAGTCCAAACACTGTTTAAAAACACACAGGTTACTATAGATGTGAAGTTTTTAGCACTTGGGAGCAGAAGAACTCCACAACAAGCTAACAAAGTCATCTCTGACATATAATGGTGTGTGTGCTGTTTGCTGCTGGGCAGGTAGTGTACAGTGGCTTCATCAGGAAACAGCTGCTGCTGCTGCTGGAAACACTGAGACTGAACCAGACAGGAAATGTGCCACAAAACCACAACTAGCAGCTAAAAGAGGCTAAAAAGCTCATTTAGTCATTAGATTCTTTCTTAATATAAAACTATTGATTAGAGCAGCTTTAAGATAGACTCCCTAAACTTGTTATATCTCCCTCAACAGTGGTGAAGTTTGGGGGTGTTCCCAGGCTGCACGGCTCCCCCTGGTGGCCGGAGTCTTCTTTTTTTTTTTAGTTATGACGTACAGATAGTAGGTGGCCTAGATAAATATAACTCTGTAACACAATATCAATAAATACAAACATTCATTCAAGGAGGAGGAAGGTTGGAAGGATGGAAGGAAGGGAGGAAGGATGGAAGGATGGAAGGATGGAAGGAAGGAAGGAAGGAAGGAAGGAGGGAGGAAGGACAAATGGAAGGAAGGCAGGGAGGAAAGAAGGAACAGTCAAAACAGACGGTGTCAATTTGACCCGGGAGGACGACAGGAAGGTTAATAATAGGCTGATGCAGTTATTTGCTTGTTGACTAAATTACATTGCAGCTTTTAATTAATTACGCTGTATATTGTTTTGTGTGAACGTTATTGCATTGTATTTTTATTTAATAATTTCTAAATTTTAATATTATTTGCACATATAGGTTATTGGCTTGTTTACTAAATTACAGCACACTTGAATTACCGGTAGCCTATTTATTTATTTTGTGTGAATGCTATGTTATGCTATGCTATTTCTGTATTTTATTATTATTTGCATTTTTTACTGAATGCATCCTGTAACGTATTGGTGGAGATATAATGTGTCGATCACTGTTTGAGAACTTTATTATGAACTGAGTAGATTTTTCGTTTTGTTATTTAAGTTAATTTAGAAATATGTTTAAAGCTGTTATGAGAACGAAAAATAAATGAATTAAAATTTTGAAGAGATGAGACAAAGTTCTTGAGAGTGCTTGAAGCCGACAGCTACGTCCGCGGCTTTTAATGTGGAAAAGCTCTTCAGCCGTCTCGTTTCAGTCTCAGACTCTCCCATAGACTGAACAATAAATGAATCAATTAAATATTACCCTATCCATCCCACACTGGTCCAGCAGAAAACAAACTGCCCACAGTCAGCACGACCAAAGTATATGATTGTGCATGCGCAATGCGTAATTGCACATGGGTTACATAAAATTGATCCTACAGACCTCTGTGTTAGAGCCTAATTATATCTGCAGTAGGTGCCATTTTATTTTGCGGTTATGGTGAAAGAGGCGCCTGATGCTGCATTAGAAAACAGGTGCTGCTGCTGCTGGAAACACTGAGACTGAACCAGACAGGAAATGTGCCACAAAACCACAACTAGCAGCTAAAAGAGGCTAAAAAGCTCATTTAGTCATTAGATTATTTCTCTATATAAAACTATTGATTAGTGCAGCTTTAAGATAGACTCCCTAAACTTGTTATATCTCCCTCAAAGCCTAAAATGTAGTGGCGCTCCCCCAAAAGGTGTTATTAGTCAGCCTGTGCAGTGAAAGCTCTCTGTCAGTGGGACTTGTTGTGCTGTGGGACACTCTAACAGAATCAGGGAGTGTATGTTTAAATCCTTCAATGATGAGCAGAAAGTGAACAGACTGATATGCAGCCCTAACTGCAGCAGGACATTGGAGCTGTCAGAGCATGCAGAGAGGCAGCAGGTGATCTTACAGTCAGCTTGCTGCAGAGCTGGCAGGTCTGTTGGCTCTCTCTCTGGAGGACAGGAGGCTGCTGCAGCTGGAACCTCTGAAACAGAAAAGGAGTCAAATGTTTGGAGTTGCAGTGAGAAATGTCAGCGCTCTGCTCCTCTGCTCTCTCTGACAGCGTCTCCAGATGAAGCTGAATCACTGCTGAACACAGTCACCAAGCCTTCATTACCTGTTTGGGCCTCCACTGTGTCCCTCTCGTGCTTGACGTAGCAGTGGTATTTATATGTGCTGTTCTCTTGCTGATGGAGCAGCAGGATGGAGGCGCTGCGTCCCGGCTCTCTGAGCTCCAGCTGCTCAAACTCAGCAGGGGTCAGATCCTCCAGCGGGCCGTTCTTCTTCTGTCTTTTCCAGGAGAACCGGACCAGAGGAGGAGACATGGCTGAGGCCAGACACAGCAGGGAGCTCTTCCCCTCCAGGTGGGCTCTGGATGCTGCTGGGTACACGCTCACCACGGGCTTCACTACCTGCTCATCTGAAGTTTGACAGCAGCAACAAGCAGCACAGACACACATTCACACAGTCAACAGCAGCTTACAGCACTGCACTGCATTCAGTCTGATCCTGGAAACTACATGATCACTAAACTACTCATCAATACACCACAAACATCATCTACTGGACACTGGATCAATAATCATATCAGACTAAAGCATCATGGAAGCTCATCATATGTCATATAGAAAGATTCAAACACAATGTACCACTCTTTATCAATATTTAACAACATTAATTACTAATATAATAAAATGTGTAAAACTGAACATATATCATGACATAACAGCCTCATATAAAATACATTTGTTCATGATTATAATGTTTTATATCAAATATATTTACCACCATATTGATTATTAAGTTTAAAGAGAATCAATATATCAATAATTTCATTTATTTCATAAAACAGTTTCAGGTTTTATATAAAACACAATCACCACAACATGTAGAGATATGTCAAATATAATATAATGTAACATAATATAATATGATGACATTTGTCTTTGTTAAATTAAAACTATAGTTTTATTACTTGGTTAAAATATATTATATTAATATTACATTTATAAATGATTATAGTGTTTTATATGAAGTATATTTACCACCATATACTTTACTCTTATCAGACACAATACATCAATACTTTAACTACTTTTTAAATAGTTTCAGCTTTTATATAAAACACAATTACAACATGTTCACATATATCAGATAAAATATAAGATATGATTTATGTTGTTATGTAAATTTATATTTTCTCAAATATTTTAACATTATTTGACATCACGTTCATTTCATTTATATTAAATGTGAATTAAGGTACAATTATACATTTTATCTATAAATTATATTTATCATAATAACATATTCATCTCTTTTTACCTTCATGCATTATTATACTTTCTACTAATAAACATATTTATCATCATAAAAACACAATTATCATGAGATACATTTTACCATTTAATAAATATATACTGTATATTTAACACACAATATATTTATGACTATTTGCTTCTAAAATGACATTTAGGAACATTTATTAAATGATGTTTCACATCATATATCATCTTGTTTTTAACAAACAGGAGCTGCTGCTGAATCACTGAGATGATTAAATCCTGTTTATTTGTAACATTACTGATATCAGACTTTTTGGCTGGAAACAAACTTTGATGTGATGCATAAATAAAGAATAACTTGTGGTGTGCAGTGAGATTTGAAGCTCTTTTCAGGAGTTATTGATTAGTTTTATGTAAGAACGGCTGCAGAAAGAATTCTCTTCTAAATATGAAAAAACTAACATGTAAAGCCTGAAGCAGCAGAAACTAAAACTACAAACACATTTTCAACTTGTTCAATAAAACAACTGAAGGAAAACGAAAGTTTAGACTTACCTACAAACAGTTTAGTGCCAGAGCCAAAGATGAGGTAGTACTCTTCTCCTGACACAGTGAAAAAGCCTCGTACAAAAACCTCTCTACTGCTGAATGTGTCAGCTGAGGTGAAATAATCCAAATTATGAAGCAGTTTCATATTTCATCTCCATGATGTGTTTCTCTAATGTTCATATCAACATGACTGTCTCTTCTTTTGTTGTATTTTTCTTGATTTCAGCCTATTAAGGTAGAGAGAGGCGGGATCCTGCTACATTTCTAATCCGTCCAACACATGACACATGTTGTCTGTCACTTTAATAAAATATGATTTTACTACATGGAGATCAGTAGAGTGACTCTGGCTGAGATGGAGGTGAAATATGTGAACCTGGGCTGTGGTTTACTGCTCTCTTCCTGTCAATAACACTGTTTGACATCTGGAGGTTTTTGTACAGGCTGCAGGGATCATTTCTCACTGTGGGAAGCATCTTTCAAACAGCTACAGTAGTAGGTGGCTGAATGTGAGAGTTTAACTGTCTGGATCTGCAACCCCCAGCCGTTCTGTGTCTCTACAGCTGAGAAATCATCTTCCTGAGGGTGATTGTAACCTTTATCTAAGTTACCATTAAACCGGAGAATACGAAGAATCAATGTGAATGTTTCTGTGTCTTTCTTCTGGTACCAGTATTCATATGGCCATGAACTGTCACACTGGTCAGTTCCTTGACAGCTGAAGGAAACATTTCCACCAGCTCTTCTGGTCAATGTTAAATCCTCCTGAATCAGCTGTGCTGCCATGGCAACCAGCGCTGTAGAGAAACAGACACACAGATGAAGGTCAGTGTGACAGTGTTTGTTAAAGGTTGAGTTTGTGGGCTCCTGATTGGCTGGAAACACTCACCTGAACACAGACAGCTCAGAGCAGCAGCTGGGAGGAAAAGCATTGTGTGCAGTGGTGTTTCCTCTGGTGAACCTGGGGAGAAGTGGCGCTCTGATGCAGCTGAGGCCAAACAAGGACGAGCTGTGAGATCAGACGAGGGCCACGTGGTTTCTAACAGGTCCTCAAACCTCCCATCAGCCCCTGCAGCAGACACATAAGGCTGCTGCTGGTGTGTGGTTTTATGCTGAGCGGAGGAGCAACAGGCTGCACACAGTTACCATGGAGATAGACATCACCGACACATCACTGTTTGGTTGTTCACAGGTGTTAATGTGATAATTTATCACCTCTATTCAAATATTTAAAATCATTACAGCTGCATTTAAAAGAAGCACAAACACAAACTCATATTAGTTTAACAGTGAAAGTGATGGAGAGCAGAGACGGACTGATATTATCTCAACTGTTTTTAAAATGATTTTACTCTTTATTTTTTAATCATATGTTTTCCTCCACGTCTCTGTTCCTCTGTGTGCTTCACTTTCTTCATCTTGATTTTAATCTGGCAGCAGAACAAAAATCTGGGACAAAACAAAACACAAAAACATTCATGAAACCACAAACACGTTCAGGTTGGTGGTGAATTTAGCAACACAGATTGTTCTCTGTTGTTTGTAGAACAGATGTGATGAAAATAAAAAATACTACAAATCCACAAAACTCCTCCTGAACTGTGATTTTAACCTTTACATGTTCCACTTATATTTATCTAATTTAGATTATTAAAATGTATTTCATGCATCATCTGACAGTATCATGCATCCAATAAACTAAAATGTAAAAACTAAAATATAAATATAAATATGGTACCTTTGAATTACATGTATTAACCTTTTATTATTATGCTTTGATCCAAAGAACTGTATTAAAAACATATGTTTAGATTAATTATTATGTCCTCTATGTTTTTATTTCATGAGTTTTAAATCTAATAGTTAAATGTTAATTAATGTAATAATAATAGTAAATTATAATATATAACATTTAAAAATCTACCATAAGAAAAAATTCAACCTGTCTGTAAATAACTGAATATTTATTAATTCATGATTATTTAATAAACGTTTGGTACCAAATACAACCAGCAGCAGTCTACATGTTCAGCTGTTTCCAGGAAACCAAAAGTAACTCTGCCCCTTTTTATTATATAATATTTATAATATATTTTACACATTATATGATATATTATTAATGTTGTTGAGACAGTTTATGACACTTTAAACCTATAGTTTACATCTCATTCTACACTTTATATTACATTACCTCTATCTGCTGTGTGCTGCTGCTGTCAGTAATAAAACCTTTACACTGCTGCCCTCTGGTGGCTGCAACAACACATTGCTTCTACTACTACTAGTCTCTGCAAAGTCTAGTTTTCATGTCACCAAATGTGTATAAAGAGTATATATATATATGTGTGTGTGTGTGTGTGTGTGTGTGTGTGTGTGTGTGTGTGTGTGTGTGTGTGTGTGTGTGTGTGTGTGTGTGTGTGTGTGTGTATATGTGTGTACCTCTTTGTTGTACTTTGGTGCAATTTGTTACAAACTATTATAAAAACAGAATAAAGTGTTACGTTGCTTTAGTTGGTACGTACTCATTATATTTAAGTTCATACATGATTCTTAAAAAATGAGACTGCTGACAACACTTTAACTGACTGAACATATTAGTTCTTCAGTGTGTAACTGTTAATTCTGAGGACATTTAATTGAAAGCGTTAATGTAATATTATTTTTATACTGTTAAATATAACTGATTTGTGTTAATTAATGTTAATAATTAATACAACAATAAAATTAAACTATTCAGTATGAACTGAGTTAAGATGATTCATATATGTGTATGTATATATATATATATTGTGTGTGCGCGTGTGTGTGTGTGTGTGTGTGTGTGTGTGTGTGTGTGTGTGTGTGTGTGTGTGTGCATAGGTGGGGGGATGACTAGGAGTTTAATAGTCTGATTGCTGTGGTGAAGAAGCTGTTGCAGAATCTGTCTGTTCTGCTACGAATGCTGCAACTAAAAGTAAAAACAATTAATTAAAACCCGACATAAACGGCAGGCAATGAAGAAGAAAACAATTAGTAGTCCAAGTATTAAAAACAGAATAAAATACAAAATAAAAGACAATAAAATTCAATTGAAATCTAGATTAAAAAGATGGAACCATCTAATTTGCCTTTTCAACCTGCAGTCCCCATGTTATACCACTAGATGGCGGTAAGCACACAGACATTAAAACTCAAAGAAGAAGAAGTAGTCGGAGTAGTAGTTCCCGTTTATCACGTGACTGTAGCTGCTTTACTTCCTGTAGTGTGTGAAGGATTCAGGTGAGTCTTTCATTTTTTTTTTAAACTTTCTTTTATTTTTTAAAGTTTTGGGAATAATTACACCAATACAAACATCCACGTGGGCTCCTGAATAAACCACAGTCTGCGCCACGTGTTGTGTTTATCACCATGGCAACTGTAACCCATTAAATAAAAAGGTATGAGTCAGTGTGAAGCTGCTGCACACATGCTGCACACTGACATCCGTGTTAGTAAAAGCATCCCATAATAACCTGGATGTGTTTTTATATGTGAGATGTGAAGCAGAGTCTCCTCATGGTTTAACTTCCTCCTCTCACTGATGCATTACTGCACATTGCTGCATAACATCTGCAGCTAGGATTAGGTTTTTACATTTTTATAGTGCTTTTAATACTATTCAGCCACATATTTTAGCTAATACATAACTTTTAAACTGCATTGGATGTTTAGACTACTACTATCAGTTTATTAGGCTGGATGATAAACAGTCTGACATTATTTAAACCAACACATGGCTCAGTTTTATCTCCTCTTTTATTCACACTGTATACTGTTGACTATAGGAACAGTAAGGCATCCTGTCTACGTCTAAAGTGTTCAGATGACATCGCTCTTATGGGTCTGTTTGCTCAAAGTAATGATCTCACCTACAAAAGAGAGGTCGAATCGTCAGGGTTCCCACGCTTCCTGGAAAACCTGGAAAATGATGGACCAATTTTCCAATCATTGAAAAAGTGAAATGTCCTGTAAAATGATTTATTTTTGAGTGAATGCAAACTGTTTAGAAGGTTTGTTCTCAGTCTGTTCTCACACTGTCTTCAAAGGTAAACATTAAGACACAGCACTTCTCTGCTTCTAGGCGAGGCAGCGGCTCCCATGATGCTCTACTAATTATGACAAATTTCTAAGCGTGTAAAAGATTGTTTCATAGATGAGTTATAGCCATAGACTGCACATCTTTTAGATCAGACGTTTGGGGAGCAGGAGAGGAACAATCATAGAAGCAATCTGGGTAAATGTACAAAATGCAAAGTACAACTATAGAAAATAATACCTCTCTAAAGCAGGAGGGGGGGGGGTAGTGTATGGAGTGATAACTTGTCTGTCATACTCTAGCAGTTGAAAATGTCCTGGAAAATGATTTCAAGAAAAGAGAGGGAACCCAGATCGTTCGTCAACTGGTGTGATGCAAACTTTATAAAACTGTGTCTGTGTGTGTGTGTGTGTGTGTGTGTGTGTGTGTGTGTGTGTGTGTGTGTGTGTGTGTGTGTGTGTGTGTGTGTGTGTGTGTGTGTGTGTGTGTGTGTGAGTCTAGAGCACAATTAACTTTTATTAAACTTTTTTTAATGTTCATCACAGATAAAGAAAAATCATCCCAAACACTCACACACAAGCAACACTTTTGCAGCCGGTTGTGTCAACCTGGGGTAACCATGGTAACAGATACTGATTTAAAAAAATTTAAAAAAAATGTGTCCAAGCACACTGAGGATACAATTCTCCTCATCATGCTGCAAATGACTCCTCCGTTATGTTTATTCAACTAGCAGATGAATCTTATAAAACTCACCCTTTTTTTCTCCTTTGTCTTTTTAATGTAATGTACATTTGTAGGGTCAGATGGCGGTCAACAGGAGGAGGAGATTCCAGCAGACAGAGAGAGAGCTGAGGGAGGCGGCTGTCGCTACGCTGCAGAGCTGGATCCAGACGGCCAGCAGCAGGACAGCAGGTCAATTCATCTGAACTCAAATCTGAACTGTCAAATAATCACCAGGAAATTCTAATTTGCAATGTTGAAATAACTAAAAATAGCAAGAAAATAATAAAATACTCTTGTTAGACGTGACCAAGTTTTTATTTCTTTATTTCTGTAATGTATTTAAATACAATAGTTAAATATAACTAAGATGTTAAATACACCTGTGAACATTATTTAAGGTTTTTATACTAAACCGAATGTAAAATAATGGTATTCTGGAAGTTACAAAGTTTAGTACACAGTGATATTTAAGAGTCGACAAGATGATCAATTAAAAAATCAGTTAAACTAGATTTAAAAGCAGCATCAGGTTTGTTAAAATGTACATTTAGTATTTTTGTTGGTTTTATATCATTTGAAATGACATTTGCACCATTTTTTACCAAAAGTAAGACTGAATGCTCCTGAAAATGTCAAATGGTGTAACCACAAAAGAATGATACATATTACATATTTTATCACCTACAGGGTATTTAAGTGGACTTATAATAATAATGACTTCATTTAAAACATGTAAATGTTTCCTGATCTCCATGGTTACCAGAGTAAATGTAATATTTAGAACAATTGTATTCCATTACCTTTATTTAATATAAAAGTTATAATGTAAGATCATGCCAAACTAGTTGATATGGTGTTTTATTGACAATTTACTTAAGTTTTTATGGTTACACCACAATTTGATGTATATATAAATATAAAATATTTTATCAACCTACAGTGTATTTAAGTGGACTTATACTAAAATTTAAAGTTTTGACAAATTATGTAAATTGTGGGAAAAACTCCACTTTAACAGGAAGAAACATCAAGAACATCTACTCTTTATACACATTTGGTGACATGAAAACTAATGGCGCTTTTCCACTATACAGTTCTAGCACTACTCGGCTCGGTTCCAGGAACCTTTTCCATTACAAAAAAGTACCTCCTCAACGTGAGCGGGGTCGTCATAGCACGGCTGCACCAAACTGCCGTGACTTTGTTTTCTACGCGACACAAACCCATAACCAATGGAGGACATGGAGGCGATGGTGTACTTGCTGCTGTATGAGGCTTTCTGTCTCACACAAAGCAAGAGAAGAGAAACTAATCTCTGTAACGCTGTTGTTGGTATTTATAAAATGCCGGGTTTGATTCTTGTGTGGGACGGCTCATGACTCTTCCAGTGACTCTCTGACCAATCAGTGACCGGCAGTCTGATGACGTCACATTTAGTATCGGCTCGGCTCGCTTGGAACCTCGGCAGAGCAGATACTAAAAAAGTACCAGGTACCAGGAACTATCCCTGATGGAGCAGCAAAAAAAACCGAGCCGAGTCGAGTTGAGTCGTGCTGGAACTGTGTAGTGGAAAAGCGCCATAAACTTTGCAGAGACTAGTAGTAGTAGAAGCAATGTGTTGTTGCAGCCACCAGAGGGCAGCAGTGTAAAAGTTTTATTACTGACAGCAGCAGCACACAGCAGATAGAGGTAATGTAATATAAAGTGTAGAATGAGATGTAAGCTATAGGTTTAAAGTGTCATAAAATGTCTCAGCAACATTAATAATATATCATATAATGTGTCAAATAAAAGCAGATAGAGGTGGTGCCTAAAACTTTTGCACAGAACTTTATGTCCTAAACTTTTCAGACTATTGCCTCCAACGTGTCCATCAGAGTTTGAGTCTCACAGTTGGAAGTTTTAACTCCGGTTCGAGTCGACGACCAAATATTTCTCTCTATTGTTAACTTTCATCTCAGGACCTTTGACTCAAACACACTCTCTCCCTCTGCAGGCTCTCAGCAGCTCGGCGAATTCCAGGAGCAGCCGGAGCCTCCCGACATCAAACAGGAAGAGGAGGAGGAGCAGGAGGAGGAGGAGGAGGATGATGATGAAGAGGAGGAGGATGATGAAGAGGAGGAGGAAGAAGAAGAAGAAGAGGAGGAGGAAGAAGAAGAAGAAGAAGAAGAAGAGGAGGAGGAGGAGTGGACCGGTCCTGAAATCCAGACTCCTCAGATAGAGTTAGTCTACAGCCTGCAGTGTAAAAGTGAGCAGCCTCAGGTCGACGTCCCTCCGACCGCCTCCTCCTCTGAGCCGACTGATGCCCCGCCACCCCCGCAGTTGCCCCCCCCAGCAGTGCCTCCTGGTAGGAGGGGAAGGAGGCGTAAGGGCACAGACACAACAGGAAATACGACGTCCCGCTCCTGTAAGGTGTGCGGCGTGGCGTTCAGCTACCGCGGCTCGCTGATGAACCACGTAGAGGTCCACGCGTACGACGAGCGCTGCATCTGCGGCGTCTGCGGCAAACAGCTGCCGGACAGAGACGGTCTGCTGCAGCACCTGCGGACGCACGTCAAGGTCCACGTCTGCAGCTTCTGCGGCAAAACCTTCTGGCGGCGCGTGGAGCTGGCGGTGCACACGCGCTGCCACACGGGCGAGAAGCCGTTCAGCTGCAGCGTGTGCGCCAGGAGCTTCAACCGCAAAGGCAACATGGAGATCCACATGAGGACGCACACGGGCGAGAAGCCGTACGCCTGCCCCGTCTGCGGCAAGGCCTTCAACATCCTGTCGTCCATGATCCGCCACCGCAGGACGCACTTCGGAGAGAAGCCGTTCAGCTGCAGCTTCTGCCTCAAAGGCTTCGCCACCAACTATGAAATGAAGACGCACAGGAGGACGCACACGGGCGAGCGGCCGTACACCTGCACCGTCTGCGGCAAAGGCTTCACGCTCAGCACGCCGCTCAAAAAGCACATGAAGCGCCACACGGAGCTGCCGCCGCCGCCGCCGCTTCAGATTCACGTGTACACCCCGGCGCCACGTGACGAAACACAGCCGACAATTTAAACCTGAAGCCTCCGTGTTTGATTCTTACTGTTTGTCTGTGACTCGAGACGCTCCGAAATCGTTAAGGTTGCGATCACATGACGTTTGGCTCTGAAGCAGGATGCTGAGTCACGATTCTGATGATGTTAATAAATAAGTAAATAAGAGTGATGTCACAGTTTGTACTGTCATCATTCACTAAAGTTAACCAGCCATGTTTCTATTGGCCGAATGAGCACAAAGGGTGATCTCTGATTGGCTGGACATCGCACCGAAACAGGAAACGCACACTTGAATTTGTCCAGCTTGAATAGAAGTGAAAGGGGAAACATCATGTGACCGCAACCTTCAATCTAAAGCTCCTTTCACACATGCAGCCTGTCCCTGTAATGTTCAGGAACTTGTGAATTAGAGCAAGGATCAATTTTCAGGGAGCTTGTAACGCTTCAGGGAAAATGCCGATACGGCTGTGATGTGAATGAACCAATCAGAGGTGATGACTTGTTTACGATTGCTTTGCAGATGCATTAGCAAAGAAGCTTTTGTTGTTGTTGTAATGTCTAGAAACTGGATTCAGATTCAGAGGTAAGGGAGTTCCTCTGAGTCTACTTTACATCTGCTGGACTGTCTCTATCTGCTTCAGCATTTCTTCATCATGTGTTAAAAAATCCAAAGACGGAAATGTTCCTGAATGTAGCTGCGTGTGTAAATAGTGAAAATCACTCACAGTGCCTGATTGGTTACCCCGGTAATGTACCGGGAACTGTGCCTGAAAGAGGCTTCAGAATCACCAGTGCTGCGTCTCAAATCACAAACTTCTGTCATTGGGCTTTTCCATTATACAGTTCTAGCACTACTCGACTCGACTCTACTTGGTTTTTTCTTGCTCTTCCATCAGGGATAGTACCTGGTACCTGGTACTTGTTTTGGTATCTGGTTCCAAGCGAGCCAAGCCGATACTAAAATGTGACGTCAACAGACTGCCGGCCTCTGATTGGTCAGAGAGTCACTGGAAGAGTCATGAACCGTCCCACACAAGAATCAAAACCCGGCATTTTTAAATACCGGCAACAGCGTTTTCGTTGAGCAGGTTCTATGAAGTAATAGAAAATGATGTTTGGGACCAAAACCGAGTAGAACCGAGTAGTGCTAGAACTGTATAATGGAAAAGTGCCATTAGTACACATCTATTAGTACACTTCTAGTTAGTATTGTCTCAGATCAAACTCGGCCATCTTACCAGACATTTAAGTACAGAATTTCGTGATTTGAGACGGGGCACATGACTGATTCTGATAGGCTGAGAGACCTGTCAATCAAAGCCTCCAAACATGCACCTTAAAGCCTAAAGCACATCATCTTGTGCTTTTATAAAAAGTGATGTACTGCAGGTTTAAATTCACCAAAGCTTTGATTTTTATATTTGTATTGAAGCACTGAGATGAAGTTGTGATTAAGAGTTTTTTATTTAATAAGAATAAATTAATATAAAGGACGGGGGCTGGTCCCTGCTCCTTACAGAGCCTTCAGATTCAAACTGGAGCTAACAATTATTTTCATTATACATTAATCTGTTATTTTCTCAATTAATTATATTTGGTGAAAAAAGTCGATCACTGTTTCCAAAGTTCTTCAAATGTTTTTTTTTTCTGTCCACAGCACAAAGATATTCAGTTTACTGTCAAAGAAAACTGAAGAAATATTCATATTTATTAACAATATTTCTACTGTCTGATGTCAAAATGTCACAATCACAAAAACACATTTGATTTAATTTCTGTATAAATGAAATGCAACAACCGAGGCCTTAAAAGCTCAATGAGTACATTTAATAATTATCTGAACTGGAACTTTTTCCTTTTTTTTGCTTTTTCTTTCAGTTTATTTCCTCATTCTTCTGCATATATGTATATTGTTGTTTTGCAATCAATAAAAACTGGTGTTTGAGAATATTCAGATAATCAGAGTAAATGTTTTCTTGTCCCTCCAAATTATGTGAGGTCTCTCCGAAACAGCTCGTTATAAAGACGGCCAAACATAATGAATAATTATATATTTAATTAACATAAGAATTGACCAAAAACAAAACATTCAACAATATTTACCTTAAACTGAACAAAAAGCTTGTCAGACACCTGAATCCACAGAGCGGACCGGAGACAATCTTTTGTTCAACATGGTTTAATTAGTCAATATATTAATCTGATGTATTTTTTTTGTATTAATTAAATTTTGCTTTATAACTTATTTAATCTTATTCAAGTATTGTCAGTATTTTTTCTTTTTCTTCCTATTTATTGGTTGATTTATTTGTATCTTATTTCTTTTTTAAAAATGTTTTATTTTGTTCCTCTCTGCTGTAAAATATATCTTTAAAAATCTATTTAAAAAATTTATTTTTGCTTTATTACCATTATTTTATCTTATTTAAGTATTGTCAGCATTTCTTATTATAATTTTATTTATTTAAAAAAATATTTTAAAAAATATTAATAAAAGTATTGTCAGTATTTAGTCTTCCTATTTATTAGTTTATTTTTGTTTTTACTATTTTATTTATTCATTTTATTAGTTTATTATCTTTTCCTTTCTGTTCAGTTTGTTTAAACTCAATCAAAAGAATCTAAAAAAAAACTAAAAACTAAACCTAACAGAAGTAAAGCCATGAAAACAAGACTTTAGGATCCATCAAACAAATAGAAAACTAACAAATACAAATAAATTAAACATCAGGAAATCAACACAAACTGCTGCTGTAGTGGCTGGGAGAGAGTTTCTCCTCTCTATAAACCATAGGTCCTCTCAGTCTGAATCAGGCTCAACTGGGAGGAAACACATTGTTATTAATGGGCCATCATGCAGTACTCATTACATCCAGCAGGGGGCAGCAGGTACCACATGATCACCAGCTCATGTTAGTGAATGATGCTGATTTACACACAGTTCATCCATGCTGGAGGGATCTCTGATGGTTTTATGCTATTTAACTCTGCTGTTGTTTAAAAGAAATGTTTTTATATCAGAAATATGAATTTATTTCATCTAATCATCTGAAAATCACATGGATGGTTCCATACTAGATGAGGTACTTGTACTTTACTGTAGTATATTAAAGTACAAGTACCTCAAACTGTACTGCAGTAAAGTACAAGTAATTCAAACTGTACGACAGTAAAGTACAAGTACTTCAAATTGTACTACAGTGAATTAAAGTACCTCAAATTGTACTGCAATAAAGTTAAAGTACCTTGAACTGTAGTACAGTAAATTAAAGTACCTCAAACTGTACTACAGTAAATTAAAGTACCTTAAACTGTAGTACAGTAAAGTACAAGTACCTTAAACTATACTGCAGTAAATTAAAGTACCTTAAACTATACTGTAGTAAATTAAAGTACTGACTAAATGTACTTTTACTTTTTTACCACTGTCCTTCACTGACTTCCCTGCGCGCTCTCGTGCCGTCACCTCCCGCAGGAGCGCGCCCGGTGTCATGCTCGTGCCCGGCAGAGTGCTGGGCAGCGTGAGTCCGCTCGCTCCCTGTTCAGAGGGCTTACCGGCGGCTTACCGGCGGACGTTTCCCCGGTGCAGCAGTTACAGACGGAGCTCCGAGCTGCGGGTCCAGACAGCGGCCGGTTTGGAAGTTTGCTCCCCGGGAAGCAGAGCTGGTAGACGGGCACAATGAGGCAGAGGCAGCCGGGCTAGCGCGAGCAACTGGACGGTCAAAGCTTTAAACTCTCCCGTTACCGGATTAAACACCGACTTTTTAAACACTTTCTTCCCGGTTTATCCCCCTATAACGAGGAATAACGTGACTTTGAAGCGGTAAGCAGTGACCGGACATGGAGACCGACTCGGTGGCCGGCGACGTGGAGCCTTTCCCCGGTCTGAGCCTCCTGCTGGACGCCGTGTCCCAGCAGCAGGGATGGGTTAGAGTGCACGGTAAGAGACACACACACACACACACACACACACACACACACACACACACACACACACACACACACACATACTCACACACACCAGACACACACACACACACACACACACACACACACACACACACACATACATACATACCGGGGAAACACACACACACACACATACCGGACACACACATACATACATACCGGGGAAACACACACACACACACACACACACACACACACACACACACACACATACCGGACACACACATACATACATACCGGGGAAACACACACACACACACACACACACACACACACACACACACACACACACACACACACACACACACATACCGGACACACACATATATACATACCGGGGAAACACACACACACACACACCGGCTGGCAGTCCGGGAGGAAACCGGATCCGGTTCCTCTGATACCAACTCTCCCCCCCCCCCCCCCCCCCCCCCCCCCCCTCCCTCCTCTGGTTTTACATCTCTGAGGTCAAAGGTCAGCAGGTTTTACATTCATAGTCTCCAACACTTTCATAACATGTCTCCATAAAGTAGATCCTGCTTCAGTGAAAGTTATAAAGTTTTAATTGTGTCTTAATTAATAACCTGAACCATCACATAGTCATTCATAGCATGTAAACAAACATAATGTTGTTTAAAGCTTATAAATCCTTCATAAAGCTCATATCACCACCTACAGAACTGTTTATATATGATAATAATACACACAGATTAATTACCTTCTATACATACTGTATCTCCTCTGATACATTTTCAACAGGAATTAATATAATAAAATAAACTACAACATGTTTATTAATTCAACACTGCGTTACTTTATCTGAGCACTAAAGGAATCTGATGTAGAGCTCTTTAACGCATGTATTAAATATGATTCACTTGGTATTATCGGGGTTAAAAACACACCAGATTAACCTGTTAGGACGATATATCGATATTATAATGATATCGTGATTAAGGGTCGATAGCTACAGCAGAGTATTACGTATTTTGTGTGGCAATATTGTATAGATAGATTATCTATACCCACTAGAGGGCTCTGGTTTGTTTTCTGGTCAGCAGGAAGGTTTTTATTTGGTATAAATTGCAGGTGAAAAAAGTTAATAAATTGCAATATATCGTTGCATATAGCAATATATTTAAAATCGCAATAATATCGTATCGTGACACAAGTATCGCAATAATATCGTACCGTGACACAAGTGTCGCAATAATATCGTATCGTGACACAAGTATTGTGATAATATCGTATCGTGGCACAAGTATCGTGATAATATCGTATCGTGGCACAAGTATCGTGATAATATCGTATCGTGACACAAGTATCGTGATAATATCGTATCGTGGCACAAGTATCGTGATAATATCGTATCGTGACACAAGTATCGTGATAATATCGTATCGTGGCACAAGTATCGTGATTATATTGTATTGTGGCACAAGTATCCCAATAATATTGTATAATGACACAAGTGTCGCAATAATATCGTATCGTGGCACAAGTATCGCAATAATATTGTATCGTGACACAAGTATCGTGATAATATTGTATGATGACACAAAGTATTGTGATAATATCGTATCGTGACACAAGTATCACAATAATATCGTATCGTGGAGCCTCTGGTGATCCCCCCAGTCGTGATGAGACTAGATATCGTAATATCGTGATATAGCGTACGTGTTTTTTCCCGATGTTCTAGCTGTTCTGTTATTTACCTTTTACACACTTTGTTATTATTCTGCGTCTCTAGCTTTAACTGACTGGTTATCATTATACAGCATAAGAGTCTTTTCCTGGTTTTAAATCAGACTGTTCTATTATTTACCTTTTTTACCCATTTAGTCGTTATATCCTAATTACTGATGATTATTTATCAAACATCTCATTGTGTCAATATTTTGTGAAAGCACCAACAGTGATTCCTACAATATTGTTGTGATATCGATATCGAGGTTACGGCTGGGCGATATGGATAAAATCAAATATCACAATATATTTTGACCAAATACCTCGATATCGCAACAATATTGTAGGATGACTGTCGATGCTTTCACAAAATATTTACACAATTAGATTTTTGATCAATAATCATCAGTAATGTGGATATAATGATAAAGTGGGTAAAAGATAAATAAAACAACAACTAGAACAATTTTGTAAATTCAGATTACATTACATTATTTTACTGAAATTCAGCCTTTAAAACCAGGAAAAGACAAAACTTCTGCTGTATTACGATATTACAATGTCAAAATTCTGAGACGATGTGTACGATATTGATATAATATCGTTATATCGCCCCTATTTAATAGTGTCTTAATTAATTAATTAACCTGAGGAGGGTCGTGAGATGATTAATGAGAGAGGAAAGAAAGTTCTGACACATTATCTTTGATGTTTGGAGAAAATATTGGATCACACTGTTAAAATGATTACTGTAATTACACAATAAAATACTGGCTAATAATTACAGTAAAGGCACAGTGGTATAATGTATTAAAACACAAAAATCACAGTAATGTATTAATGTGTTTCTACAGAAAACCAGACAGAATATTACTGTTAAAATACATGAATTATAATGTAAAATGACATTAATTATGATCTGAAATCACTGTAAATTCACATCATCGTGTTGTGTTTTCGCTTTAACCACAAAATTACTGTAAAACTACGATATTTTATGGCTGTATTACTTTATAGTAGAGCTGGGCGATATGGACAACATCAAGTATCACGATATTTTTGACCTAATACCTCGATATCGATATTGCAACAATAGACGATTCTTGATGTTTTCACAGAATATTTACACTATGAAATGTTTGGTAAATAAATCATTGGTAATGTGGATATAATGACAAAGTGGGTAAAAGGTAAAAAATAACAAAAGCTAGAGCTAAAACAGTCCGTTAAGTTCAGAAAATTACATCATATTACAGTAATGCAGCTTTAAAACCAGGAAAAGACGACTCTGATGACATATCACCATATTACGATATCCAAAATCTAAGACAATATCTAGTCTCATATCACGATATCGATATATTGCCCAGCCCTACTGTATAGTGCTGTTCCTTTATCACAGAAATAATCTAATTCACTGCAGTCTGCTGTTAGAATAATCCCCCCCCTCCTCTCCTGCATTGCAAAAGTGTGATTACAGTAGTTTAAACCCTGCTGATTGTTAATGTTGTTAATGAAATAAGCAGGGCTTCCTCTAATTAAGGTGTTATTTTAAGTGTCTGATATAACAGCTGCTACTATAAAACAAAGGACTAATTGAATCACTGCTGCCATTTGGAGAAAAAAAAACATCACATGAGGATCAAAATATTTCAGCAAACTCTCAGCTGAGGTTCAGGAAAGACTTCTACCAGCTGCTGCTCACAGATGTAAAGGTTTGAGTTGAGTTCCTCCTCAGTTAGATGTAGATAGACGACTGTAAAGTTAAAATGAGTGAATATGAGCAGTCAGTATCTCATGCTGGAATAAAGTGACTCAGAGTTTCTGGATGAAACAGTCGCAGCTGTCGTCCATTTGTTCCTCTTTTTTTTTTGTTCCTTAAAATAAAAGTTTCACGGAGCTCAGTGATCAAATTTTCCTTTGTCGGAGCAAATGTTCACAAATATTTCAAATGTGTGTATGTGTCTGTAATGATTCCTCCTGTTCATACTGACCATTAGAAGATCCTTTCATCATGTTTACTGTAATGATTCCTCCTGTTCATACTGACCCATTAGAAGATCCCTTCATCATGTTTACTGTAATGATTCCTCCTGTTCATACTGACCATTAGAAGATCCCTTCATCATGTTTACTGTAATGATTCCTCCTGTTCATACTGACCATTAGAAGATCCCTTCATCATGTTTACTGTAATGATTCCTCCTGTTCATACTGACCATTAGAAGATCCCTTCATCATGTTTACTGTAATGATTCCTCCTGTTCATACTGACCATTAGAAGATCCCTTCATCATGTTTACTGTAATGATTCCTCTGTTCATACTGACCATTAGAAGATCCCTTC